>NW_028181224.1:0-78399 GCF_964211825.1 Aythya ferina | reverse complement strand
CTACCTGATCTTCTCCAAAACGCACAATCCACTCCTATTTAACATAATGACAAACAAGAACACAACAAAACCTAATGGAGACCCCAAAACACGTCAAAAACACCCCAAACAAGAACAGCATCACCCCAAAACTGGAAGAAAATCCGCCAAAACCATAGATCCACCCCAAAACCACCCTACACCTACCTGATGTTCTCCAAAACACACAATTTACCCTTTTCCCACACACGATGACCAACGAGAACACAACAAAACCCAACAGAGACCCCAAAAAACGTCAAAAACACCCCAAACTAGAACGGCAACACCCCCAAAACTGGAAGAAAATACGCCAAAACCATAGATCCACCCCAAAACCACCCTAAACCCACCTGATGTTATCCAAAACCCACAATCCACACCTATTTAACATAATGACAAACAAGAACACAACAAAACCTAATGGAGACCCCAAAACACGTCAAAAACACCCCAACAAATATCGGCATCACCCCCAAAACTGGAAGAAAATACGCCAAAACCATAGATCCACACCAAAACCACCCTAAACCTACCTGATGTTCTCCAAAACCCACAATTTACACTTTTCCAACACGATGACCAACGAGAACCCAACAAAACCCAACAGAGACCCCAAAAACCTTAAAAAACACCCCAAACAAAAATGGCATCACCCCCAAAACTGGAAGAAAATCCCCCAAAACCATAGATCCACCCCAAACCACCCTACACCTACCTGATGTTCTCCAAAACCCACAATCCACTCCTAATTAACATAAAGACAAACAAGAACACAACAAAACCCAACAGAGACCCCAAAAAACGTCAAAAACACCCCAAAAAATATCAGCATCACCCCCAAAACTGGAAGAAAATACGCCAAAACCATAGATCCACACCAAAACCACCCTAAACCTACCTGATGTTCTCCAAACCCACAATCCACACCTATTTAACATAATGACAAACAAGAACACAACAAAACCTAATGGAGACCCCAAAACACGTCAAAAACACCCCAAAAAATATCGGCATCACCCCCAAAACTGGAAGAAAATCCGCCAAAACCACCCTACACCTACCTGATCTTCTCCAAAACCCACAATTTACACTTTTCCAACACGATGACCAACGAGAACACAACAAAACCCAACAGAGACCCCAAAACACGTCAAAAACACCCCAAACAAGAACGGCATCACCCCCAAAACTGGAAGAAAATACGCCAAAACCATAGATCCACCCCAAAACCACCCTAAACCTACCTGATGTTCTCCAAAACCCACAATTTACACTTGTCCAACACGATGACCAACGAGAACACAACAAAACCCAACAGAGACCCCAAAAAACGTCAAAAACACCCCAAACAAGAACGGCATCACCCCCAAAACTCGAAGAAAATCCGCCAAAACCATAGATCCACCCCAAAACCACCCGAAACCTACCTGATGTTCTCCAAAACACACAATCCACACCTATTTAACATAATGACAAACAAGAACACAACAAAACCTAATGGAGACCTCAAAACACGTCAAAAACACCCCAACAAATATCGGCATCACCCCCAAAACTGGAAGAAAATAACCCAAAACCATAGATCCACCCCAAAACCACCCGAAACCCACCTGATGTTCTCCAAAACCCACAATCCACTCCTATTTAACATAATGACAAACAAGAACCCAACAAAACCTAATGGAGACCCCAAAAAACGTCAAAAACACCCCAAAAAATATCGGCATCACCCCCAAAACTGGAAGAAAACCCCAAATACCATAGATCCAAACCAAGGACACCCTAAACCTACCTCGTTCTCCTAATCCCAAAGCACTCTCCCAACCAACATAAAACGCATTAGGAACTCAAAGAAACGCAACGGAAACCCCAAAACACTTCAAAATCACACGAAGAAAGGAGAGGATCACTCTCCAAAATAGAAGAAAACCCCAAATACCATGAATCCACGCGAAAAGTCCCCCCTAAACCTACCTGAAGTTCTCCAAAACCCACAATTTACGCTTTTACAAACACGATGACCATGGAAAACCCAATGAAACAAAACGGAGACCCCAAAACACGTCAAAAACAACACAAAAAGTCCAGGATCATCCCCCCCCCCCCCAAAAAAAAAAAAAAAAAAAAAACTGAGTACCATATATCCACCCAAAACCACCCTAAACCTACCTGATATTCTACAAAACCCACAATTTACACTTTTCCACCATGATGACCAACGAGAACCCAACAAAACCAAACAGAGACCCCAAAAACCTTAAAAAACACCCCAAACAAAAATGGCATCACCCCCAAAAACTGGAAGAAAATACGCCAAAACCATAGATCCACCCCAAACCACCCTAAACCTACCTGATGTTCTCCAAAACCCCACAAATTACACTTTTCCATCACGATGACCAACGAGAACCCAACAAAACCCAACAGAGACCCCAAAAAACGTCAAAAACACCCCAAAAAATATCGCCATCACCCCCAAAACTGGAAGAAAATAAGCCAAAACCATAGATCCACCCCAAAACCACCCTAAACCTACCTGATGTTCTCCAAAACCCACAATCCACTCCTATTTAACATAATGACAAACAAGAACACAACAAAACCTAATGGAGACTCCAAAACACGTCAAAAACACCCCAAGAAATATCGGCATCACCCCCAAAACTGGAAGAAAATACGCCAAAACCATAGATCCACCCCAAAACTACCCTAAACCTACCTGATCTTCTCCAAAACCACATATTACCCTTTTCCATCACGATGACCAACGAGAACCCTACAAAACCCAACAGAGACCCCAAAAAACGTCAAAACACCCAAAACAAGAACGGCATCACCCCCAAAACTGGAAGAAAATCCGCCAAAACCATAGATCCACCCCAAACCACCCGAAACCTACCTGATGTTCTCCAAAACCCACAATCCACACCTATTTAACATAATGACCAACAAGAACACAACAAAACCTAATGGAGACCCCAAAACACGTCAAAAACACCCCAACAAATATCGGCATCACCCCCAAAACTGGAAGAAAATCCGCCAAAACCATAGATCCACCACAAAACCACCCGAAACCTACCTGATGTTCTCCAAAACCCACAATTAGCCTTTTCCAACACGATGACCAACGAGAACCCAACAAAACCCAACAGACACCCCAAAAAACGTCAAAAACACCCCAAACAAGAACGGCATCACCCCCAAAACTCGAAGAAAATCCGCCAAAACCATAGATCCACACCAAAACCACCCTAAACCCACCTGATGTTCTCCAAAACCCACAATCCACTCCTATTTAACATAATGACAAACAAGAACCCAACAAAACCTAATGGAGACCCCAAAACACGTCAAAAACACCCCAAAAAATATCGGCATCACCCCCAAAACTGGAAGAAAACCCCAAATACCATAGATCCACCCCAAGGACACCCTAAACCTACCTCATGTTCTCCTAATCCCAAAGCACTCTCCCAACCAACATAAAACGCATTAGGAACTCAACGAAACGCAACGGAAACCCCAAAACACTTCAAAATCACACGAAGAAAGGAGAGGATCACTCTCCAAAATAGAAGAAAACCCCAAATACCATGAATCCACGCGAAAAGTCCCCCTAAACCTACCTGAAGTTCTCCAAAACCCACAATTTACCCTTTTACAACACGATGACCATGGAAAACCAAACGAAACACAACGGAGACCCCAAAACACGTCAAAAACAACACAAAAAGTCCAGGATCATCCCCCACCCCCCCCCCAAAAAAAAAAAAAAAAACTGAGTACCATATATCCACCCCAAAACCACCCTAAACCTACCTGATATTCTACAAAACCCACAATTTACACTTTTCCACCATGATGACCAACGAGAAACCAACAAAACCAAACAGAGACCCCAAAAACCTTAAAAAAACACCCCAAACAAGAACGGCATCACCCCCAAAACTGGAAGAAAATACGCCAAAACCATAGATCCACCCCAAAACCACCCTAAACCTACCTGATCTTCTCCAAAACCCACAATCCATACCTATTTAACATAATGAAAAACAAGAACACAACAAAACCTAATGGAGACCCCAAAACACGTCAAAAACACCCCAACAAATATCGGCATCACCCCCAAAACTGGAAGGAAATACACCAAAACCATAGATCCACCCCAAAACCACCCGAAACCTACCTGATGTTCTCCAAAACCCACAATTTACACTTTTCCAACACGATGACCAACGAGAACACAACAAAACCCAACAGAGACCCCAAAAAACGTCAAAAACACCCCAAACAAGAACGGCATCACCCCCAAAACTCGAAGAAAATCCACCAAAACCATAGATCCACCCCCAAACCCACCCTAAACCTACCTGATCTTCTCCAAAACCCACAATCCACTCCTATTTAACATAATGACAAACAAGAACACAACAAAACCTAATGGAGACTCCAAAACACGTCAAAAACACCCCAAACAAGAACGGCATCACCCCCAAAACTGGAAGAAAATCCGCCAAAACCATAGATCCACCCCAAAACTACCCTAAACCTACCTGATGTTCTCCAAAACACACAATCCACACCTATTTAACATAATGACAAACAAGAACACAACAAAACCTAATGGAGACCTCAAAACACGTCAAAAACACCCCAACAAATATCGGCATCACCCCCAAAACTGGAAGAAAATACGCCAAAACCATAGATCCACCCCAAAACCACCCGAAACCCACCTGATGTTCTCCAAAACCCACAATCCACTCCTATTTAACATAATGACAAACAAGAACCCAACAAAACCTAATGGAGACCCCAAAAAACGTCAAAAACACCCCAAAAAATATCGGCATCACCCCCAAAACTGGAAGAAAACCCCAAATACCATAGATCCAAACCAAGGACACCCTAAACCTACCTCATGTTCTCCTAATCCCAAAGCACTCTCCCAACCAACATAAAACGCATTAGGAACTCAAAGAAACGCAACGGAAACCCCAAAACACTTCAAAATCACACGAAGAAAGGAGAGGATCACTCTCCAAAATAGAAGAAAACCCCAAATACCATGAATCCACGCGAAAAGTCCCCCTAAACCTACCTGAAGTTCTCCAAAACCCACAATTTACGCTTTTACAACACGATGACCATGGAAAACCCAATGAAACAAAACGGAGACCCCAAAACACGTCAAAAACAACACAAAAAGTCCAGGATCATCCCCCCCCACAAAAAAAAAAAAAAAAAAAAAAAAAAAAACTGAGTACCATATATCCACCCCAAAACCACCCTAAACCTACCTGATATTCTACAAAACCCACAATTTACACTTTTCCACCATGATGACCAACGAGAAGCCAACAAAACCCAACAGAGACCCCAAAAACCTTAAAAAACACCCCAAACAAGAACGGCATCACCCCCAAAACTGGAAGAAAATCCGCCAAAACCATAGATCCACCCCAAAACCACCCGAAACCTACCTGATGTTCTCCAAAACCCACAATCCACTCCTATTTAACATAATGACAAACAAGAACACAACAAAACCTAATGGAGACCCCAAAAAACGTCAAAAACACCCCAAAAAATATCGCCATCACCCCCAAAACTGGAAGAAAATAAGCCAAAACCATAGATCCACCCCAAAACCACCCTACACCTAATTGATGTTCTCCAAAACCCACAATTTACACTTTTCCAACACGATGACCAACGAGAACCCAACAAAACCCAACAGAGACCCCAAAAAACGTCAAAAACACCCCAAACAAGAACGGCATCACCCCCAAAACTCGAAGAAAATACGCCAAAACCATAGATCCACCCCAAAACCACCCTAAACCTACCTGATCTTCTCCAAAACCCACAATCCACTCCTATTTAACATAATGACAAACAAGAACACAACAAAACCTAATGGAGACTCCAAAACACGTCAAAAACACCCCAAGAAATATCGGCATCACCCCCAAAACTGGAAGAAAATACGCCAAAACCATAGATCCACCCCAAAACTACCCTAAACCTACCTGATCTTCTCCAAAACCACATATTACCCTTTTCCATCACGATGACCAACGAGAACCCTACAAAACCCAACAGAGACCCCAAAAAACGTCAAAAACACCCAAAACAAGAACGGCATCACCCCCAAAACTGGAAGAAAATCCGCCAAAACCATAGATCCACCCCAAAACCACCCGAAACCTACCTGATGTTCTCCAAAACCCACAATCCACACCTATTTAACATAATGACCAACAAGAACACAACAAAACCTAATGGAGACCCCAAAAACACGTCAAAAACACCCCAACAAATATCGGCATCACCCCCAAAACTGGAAGAAAATACGCCAAAACCATAGATCCACCACAAAACCACCCGAAACCTACCTGATGTTCTCCAAAACCCACAATTAGCCTTTTCCAACACGATGACCAACGAGAACCCAACAAAACCCAACAGACACCCCAAAAAACGTCAAAAACACCCCAAACAAGAACGGCATCACCCCCAAAACTCGAAGAAAATCCGCCAAAACCATAGATCCACACCAAAACCACCCTAAACCCACCTGATGTTCTCCAAAACCCACAATCCACTCCTATTTAACATAATGACAAACAAGAACCCAACAAAACCTAATGGAGACCCCAAAACACGTCAAAAACACCCCAAAAAATATCGGCATCACCCCCAAAACTGGAAGAAAACCCCAAATACCATAGATCCACCCCAAGGACACCCTAAACCTACCTCATGTTCTCCTAATCCCAAAGCACTCTCCCAACCAACATAAAACGCATTAGGAACTCAACGAAACGCAACGGAAACCCCAAAACACTTCAAAATCACACGAAGAAAGGAGAGGATCACTCTCCAAAATAGAAGAAAACCCCAAATACCATGAATCCACGCGAAAAGTCCCCCTAAACCTACCTGAAGTTCTCCAAAACCCACAATTTACCCTTTTACAACACGATGACCATGGAAAACCAAACGAAACACAACGGAGACCCCAAAACACGTCAAAAACAACACAAAAAGTCCAGGATCATCCCCACCCCCCCCCAAAAAAAAAAAAAAAAACTGAGTACCATATATCCACCCCAAAACCACCCTAAACCTACCTGATATTCTACAAAACCCACAATTTACACTTTTCCACCATGATGACCAACGAGAAACCAACAAAACCAAACAGAGACCCCAAAAACCTTAAAAAACACCCCAAACAAGAACGGCATCACCCCCAAAACTGGAAGAAAATACGCCAAAACCATAGATCCACCCCAAAACCACCCTAAACCTACCTGATCTTCTCCAAAACCCACAATCCATACCTATTTAACATAATGAAAAACAAGAACACAACAAAACCTAATGGAGACCCCAAAACACGTCAAAAACACCCCAACAAATATCGGCATCACCCCCAAAACTGGAAGGAAATACACCAAAACCATAGATCCACCCCAAAACCACCCGAAACCTACCTGATGTTCTCCAAAACCCACAATTTACACTTTTCCAACACGATGACCAACGAGAACACAACAAAACCCAACAGAGACCCCAAAAAACGTCAAAAACACCCCAAACAAGAACGGCATCACCCCCAAAACTCGAAGAAAATCCACCAAAACCATAGATCCACCCCAAACCCACCCTAAACCTACCTGATCTTCTCCAAAACCCACAATCCACTCCTATTTAACATAATGACAAACAAGAACACAACAAAACCTAATGGAGACTCCAAAACACGTCAAAAACACCCCAAACAAGAACGGCATCACCCCCAAAACTGGAAGAAAATCCGCCAAAACCATAGATCCACCCCAAAACTACCCTAAACCTACCTGATCTTCTCCAAAACCCACAATCCACTCCTATTTAACATAATGACAAACAAGAACACAACAAAACCTAATGGAGACCCCAAAACACGTCAAAAACACCCCAAACAAGAACAGCATCACCCCCAAAACTGGAAGAAAATCCGCCAAAACCATAGATCCACCCCAAAACCACCCTACACCTACCTGATGTTCTCCAAAACCCACAATTTACCCTTTTCCAACACGATGACCAACGAGAACACAACAAAACCCAACAGAGACCCCAAAAAACGTCAAAAACACCCCAAACTAGAACGGCAACACCCCCAAAACTGGAAGAAAATCCGCCAAAACCATAGATCCACCCCAAAACCACCCGAAACCTACCTGATGTTCTCCAAAACCCACAATCCACACCTATTTAACATAATGACAAACAAGAACACAACAAAACCTAATGGAGACCCCAAAACACGTCAAAAACACCCCAACAAATATCGGCATCACCCCCAAAACTGGAAGAAAATCCCCCAAAACCATAGATCCACCCCAAAAACTACCCGAAACCTACCTGATGTTCTCCAAAACCCACAATTTACACTTTTCCAACACGATGACCAACGAGAACACAACAAAACCCAACAGAGACCCCAAAACACGTCAAAAACACCCCAAACAAGAACGGCATCACCCCCAAAACTGGAAGAAAATCCGCCAAAACCATAGATCCACCCCAAAACCACCCTAAACCTACCTGATCTTCTCCAAAACCCACAATCCATACCTATTTAACATAATGAAAAACAAGAACACAACAAAACCTAATGGAGACCCCAAAACACGTCAAAAACACCCCAACAAATATCGGCATCACCCCCAAAACTGGAAGGAAATACACCAAAACCATAGATCCACCCCAAAACCACCCGAAACCTACCTGATGTTCTCCAAAACCCACAATTTACACTTTTCCAACACGATGACCAACGAGAACACAACAAAACCCAACAGAGACCCCAAAAAACGTCAAAAACACCCCAAACAAGAACGGCATCACCCCCAAAACTGGAAGAAAATCCACCAAAACCATAGATCCACACCAAACCCACCCTAAACCTACCTGATCTTCTCCAAAACCCACAATCCACACCTATTTAACATAATGACAAACAAGAACACAACAAAACCTAATGGAGACTCCAAAACACGTCAAAAACACCCCAAGAAATATCGGCATCACCCCCAAAACTGGAAGAAAATCCGCCAAAACCATAGATCCACCCCAAAACTACCCTAAACCTACCTGATCTTCTCCAAAACCCACAATCCATACCTATTTAACATAATGACAAACAAGAACACAACAAAACCTAATGGAGACCCCAAAACACGTCAAAAACACCCCAAACAAGAACAGCATCACCCCCAAAACTGGAAGAAAATCCGCCAAAACCATAGATCCACCCCAAAACCACCCTACACCTAACTGATGTTCTCCAAAACCCACAATTTACCCTTTTCCAACACGATGACCAACGAGAACACAACTAAACCCAACAGAGACCCCAAAAAACGTCAAAAACACCCCAAACTAGAACGGCAACACCCCCAAAACTGGAAGAAAATCCGCCAAAACCATAGATCCACCCCAAAACCACCCGAAACCTACCTGATGTTCTCCAAAACCCACAATCCACACCTATTTAACATAATGACAAACAAGAACCCAACAAAACCTAATGGAGACCCCAAAACACGTCAAAAACACCCCAACAAATATCGGCATCACCCCCAAAACTGGAAGAAAATACGCCAAAACCATAGATCCACCCCAAAACTACCCGAAACCTACCTGATGTTCTCCAAAACCCACAATTTACACTTTTCCAACACGATGACCAACGAGAACACAACAAAACCCAACAGAGACCCCAAAACACGTCAAAAACACCCCAAACAAGAACGGCATCACCCCCAAAACTGGAAGAAAATACGCCAAAACCATAGATCCACCCCAAAACTACCCTAAACCTACCTGATCTTCTCCAAAACCACATATTACCCTTTTCCATCACGATGACCAACGAGAACCCTACAAAACCCAACAGAGACCCCAAAAAACTTCAAAAACACCCCAAACAAGAACGGCATCACCCCCAAAACTGGAATAAAATCCGCCAAAATCATAGATCCACCCCAAAAACAACCGAAACCTACCTGATGTTCTCCAAAACCCACAATCCACTCCTATTTAAAATAATGACAAACAAGAACACAACAAAACCTAATGGAGACCCCAAAACACGTCAAAAACACCCCAAACAAGAACAGCATCACCCCCAAAACTGGAAGAAAATACACCAAAACCATAGATCCACCACAAAAACACCCTAAACCTACCTGATGTTCTCCAAAACCCACAATTAGCCTTTTACAACACGATGACCAACGAGAACCCAACAAAACCCAACAGAGACCCCAAAAAACGTCAAAAACACCCCAAACAAGAACGGCATCACCCCCAAAACTCGAAGAAAATCCGCCAAAACCATAGATCCACCCCAAAACCACCCTAAACCCACCTGATGTTCTCCAAAACCCACAATCCACTCCTATTTAACATAATGACAAACAAGAACCCAACAAAACCTAATGGAGACCCCAAAACACGTCAAAAACACCCCAAAAAATATCGGCATCACCCCCAAAACTGGAAGAAAACCCCAAATACCATAGATCCACCCCAAGGACACCCTAAACCTACCTCATGTTCTCCTAATCCCAAAGCACTCTCCCAACCAACATAAAACGCATTAGGAACTCAACGAAACGCAACGGAAACCCCAAAACACTTCAAAATCACACGAAGAAAGGAGAGGATCACTCTCCAAAATAGAAGAAAACCCCAAATACCATGAATCCACGCGAAAAGTCCCCCTAAACCTACCTGAAGTTCTCCAAAACCCACAATTTACCCTTTTACAACACGATGACCATGGAAAACCAAACGAAACACAACGGAGACCCCAAAACACGTCAAAAACAACACAAAAAGTCCAGGATCATCCCCCCCCCCCCCCCAAAAAAAAAAAAAAAAACTGAGTACCATATATCCACCCCAAAACCACCCTAAACCTACCTGATATTCTCCAAAACCCACAATTAACACTTTTCCACCATGATGACCAACGAGAAGCCAACAAAACCCAACAGAGACCCCAAAAACCTTAAAAAACACCCCAAACAAGAACGGCATCACCCCCAAAACTGGAAGAAAATCCGCCAAAACCATAGATCCACCCCAAAACCACCCTAAACCTACCTGATCTTCTCCAAAACCCACAATCCATACCTATTTAACATAATGACAAACAAGAACACAACAAAACCTAATGGAGACCCCAAAACACGTCAAAAACACCCCAACAAATATCGGCATCACCCCCAAAACTGGAAGAAAATACGCCAAAACCATAGATCCACCCCAAAACCACCCTAAACCTACCTGATCTTCTCCAAAACCCACAATCCACTCCTATTTAAAATAATGAAAAACAAGAACCCAACAAAACCTAATGGAGACTCCAAAACACGTCAAAAACACCCCAACAAATATCGGCATCACCCCCAAAACTGGAAGAAAATCCCCCAAAACCATAGATCCACACCAAAACCACCCGAAACCTACCTGATGTTCTCCAAAACCCACAATTTACACTTTTCCAACACGATGACCAACGAGAACCCAACAAAACCCAACAGAGACCCCAAAAACCTTAAAAAACACCGCAAACAAAAATGGCATCACCCCCAAAACTGGAAGAAAATCCCCCAAAACCATAGATCCACCCCAAAACCACCCTAAACCTACCTGATCTTCTCCAAAACCCACAATCCACTCCTATTTAACATAATGACAAACAAGAACACAACAAAACCTAATGGAGACCCCAAAAAACGTCAAAAACACCCCAAACAAGAACAGCATCACCCCCAAAACTAGAAGAAAATCCGCCAAAACCATAGATCCACCCCAAAACCACCCGAAACCTACCTGATGTTCTCCAAAACCCACAATCCACACCTATTTAACATAATGACAAACAAGAACACAACAAAACCTAATGGAGACCCCAAAACACGTCAAAAACACACCAACAAATATCGGCATCACCCCCAAAACTGGAAGAAAATACGCCAAAACCATAGATCCACCCCAAAACCACCCTAAACCTACCTGATGTTCTCCAAAACCCACAATTTACACTTGTCCAACACGATGACCAACGAGAACACAACAAAACCCAACAGAGACCCCATAAAAAGTCAAAAACACCCCAAACAAGAACGGCATCACCCCCAAAACTGGAAGAAAATCCGCCAAAACCATAGATCCACCCCAAAACCACCCTAAACCTACCTGATGTTCTCCAAAACCCACAATCCACACCTATTTAACATAATGACAAACAAGAACACAACAAAACCTAATGGAGACCTCAAAACACGTCAAAAACACCCCAAGAAATATCGGCATCACCCCCAAAACTGGAAGAAAATACGCCAAAACCATAGATCCACCCCAAAACCACCCTAAACCCACCTGATGTTCTCCAAAACCCACAATCCACTCCTATTTAACATAATGACAAACAAGAACCCAACAAAACGTAATGGAGACCCCAAAACACGTCAAAAACACCCCAAAAAAGAACGGCATCACCCCCAAAACTGGAAGAAAACCCCAAATACCATAGATCCACCCCAAGGACACCCTAAACCTACCTGATGTTCTCCTAATCCCAAAGCACTCTCCCAACCAACATAAAACGCATTAGGAACTCAACGAAACGCAACGGAAACCCCAAAACACTTCAAAATCACACGAAGAAAGGAGAGGATCACTCTCCAAAATAGAAGAAAACCCCAAATACCATGAATCCACGCGAAAAGTCCCCCTAAACCTACCTGAAGTTCTCCAAAACCCACAATTTACCCTTTTACAACACGATGACCATGGAAAACCAAACGAAACACAACGGAGACCCCAAAACACGTCAAAAACAACACAAAAAGTCCAGGATCATCCCCCCCCCCCCCCAAAAAAAAAAAAAAAAAACTGAGTACCATATATCCACCCAAAACCACCCTAAACCTACCTGATATTCTCCAAAACCCACAATTTACACTTTTTCCACCATGATGACCAACGAGAAGCCAACAAAACCCAACAGAGACCCCAAAAACCTTAAAAAATACCGCAAACAAAAATGGCATCACCCCCAAAACTGGAAGAAAATCCCCAAAACCATAGATCCACACCAAAACCACCCGAAACCTACCTGATGTTCTCCAAAACCCACAATTTACACTTTTCCAACACGATGACCAACGAGAACCCAACAAAACCCAACAGAGACTCCATAAAACGTCAAAAACACCCCAAACAAGAACGGCATCACCCCCAAAACTTGAAGAAAATACGCCAAAACCATAGATCCACCCCAAAACCACCCTAAACCTACCTGATCTTCTCCAAAACCCACAATCCATACCTATTTAACATAATGAAAAACAAGAACACAACAAAACCTAATGGAGACCCCAAAACACGTCAAAAACACCCCAACAAATATCGGCATCACCCCCAAAACTGGAAGGAAATACACCAAAACCATAGATCCACCCCAAAACCACCCGAAACCTACCTGATGTTCTCCAAAACCCACAATTTACACTTTTCCAACACGATGACCAACGAGAACACAACAAAACCCAACAGAGACCCCAAAACACGTCAAAAACACCCCAAACAAGAACGGCATCACCCCCAAAACTCGAAGAAAATCCACCAAAACCATAGATCCACCCCAAACCCACCCTAAACCTACCTGATCTTCTCCAAAACCCACAATCCACTCCTATTTAACATAATGACAAACAAGAACACAACAAAACCTAATGGAGACTCCAAAACACGTCAAAAACACCCCAAGAAATATCGGCATCACCCCCAAAACTGGAAGAAAATCCGCCAAAACCATAGATCCACCCCAAAACTACCCTAAACCTACCTGATCTTCTCCAAAACCCACAATCCACTCCTATTTAACATAATGACAAACAAGAACACAACAAAACCTAATGGAGACCCCAAAACACGTCAAAAACACCCCAAACAAGAACAGCATCACCCCCAAAACTGGAAGAAAATCCGCCAAAACCATAGATCCACCCCAAAACCACCCTACACCTACCTGATGTTCTCCAAAACCCACAATTTACCCTTTTCCAACACGATGACCAACGAGAACACAACAAAACCCAACAGAGACCCCAAAAAACGTCAAAAACACCCCAAACTAGAACGGCAACACCCCCAAAACTGGAAGAAAATCCGCCAAAACCATAGATCCACCCCAAAACCACCCGAAACCTACCTGATGTTCTCCAAAACCCACAATCCACACCTATTTAACATAATGACAAACAAGAACACAACAAAACCTAATGGAGACCCCAAAACACGTCAAAAACACCCCAAACAAGAACAGCATCACCCCCAAAACTGGAAGAAAATACACCAAAACCATAGATCCACCCCAAAACCACCCTAAACCTACCTGATGTTCTCCAAAACCCACAATTAGCCTTTTACAACACGATGACCAACGAGAACCCAACAAAACCCAACAGAGACCCCAAAAAACGTCAAAAACACCCCAAACAAGAACGGCATCACCCCCAAAACTCGAAGAAAATCCGCCAAAACCATAGATCCACCCCAAAACCACCCTAAACCCACCTGATGTTCTCCAAAACCCACAATCCACTCCTATTTAACATAATGACAAACAAGAACCCAACAAAACCTAATGGAGACCCCAAAACACGTCAAAAACACCCCAACAAATATCGGCATCACCCCCAAAACTGGAAGAAAACCCCAAATACCATAGATCCACCCCAAACCCACCCTAAACCTACCTGATGTTCTCCTAATCCCAAAGCACTCTCCCAACCAACATAAAACGCATTAGGAACTCAACGAAACGCAACGGAAACCCCAAAACACTTCAAAATCACACGAAGAAAGGAGAGGATCACTCTCCAAAATAGAAGAAAACCCCAAATACCATGAATCCACGCGAAAAGTCCCCCTAAACCTACCTGAAGTTCTCCAAAACCCACAATTTACCCTTTTACAACACGATGACCATGGAAAACCAAACGAAACACAACGGAGACCCCAAAACACGTCAAAAACAACACAAAAAGTCCAGGATCATCCCCCCCCCCCGCCAAAAAAAAAAAAAAAACTGAGTACCATATATCCACCCCAAAACCACCCTAAACCTACCTGATATTCTACAAAACCCACAATTTACACTTTTCCACCATGATGACCAACGAGAAGCCAACAAAACCCAACAGAGACCCCAAAAACCTTAAAAAACACCCCAAACAAGAACGGCATCACCCCCAAAACTGGAAGAAAATCCGCCAAAACCATAGATCCACCCCAAAACCACCCTAAACCTACCTGATGTTCTCCAAAACCCACAATCCACACCTATTTAACATAATGACAAACAAGAACACAACAAAACCTAATGGAGACCCCAAAACACGTCAAAAACACCCCAACAAATATCGGCATCACCCCCAAAACTGGAAGAAAATACGCCAAAACCATAGATCCACACCAAAACCACCCTAAACCTACCTGATGTTCTCCAAAACCCACAATTTACACTTTTCCAACACGATGACCAACGAGAACCCAACAAAACCCAACAGAGACCCCAAAAACCTTAAAAAATACCGCAAACAAAAATGGCATCACCCCCAAAACTGGAAGAAAATCCCCCAAAACCATAGATCCACCCCAAAACCACCCTACACCTACCTGATGTTCTCCAAAACCCACAATCCACTCCTATTTAACATAAAGACAAACAAGAACACAACAAAACCTAATGGAGACCCCAAAACACGTCAAAAACACCCCAAAAAATATCGGCATATCCCCCAAAACTGGAAGAAAATCCGCCAAAACCATAGACCCACACCAAAACCACCCTAAACCTACCTGATGTTCTCCAAAAACCACAATCCACTCCTATTTAACATAATGACAAACAAGAACACAACAAAACCTAATGGAGACCCCAAAACACGTCAAAAACACCCCAACAAATATCGGCATCACCCCCAAAACTGGAAGAAAATCCCCCAAAACCATAGATCCACCCCAAAACCACCCGAAACCTACCTGATGTTCTCCAAAACCCACAATTTACATTTTTCCAACACGATGACCAACGAGAACACAACAAAACCCAACAGAGACCCCAAAAAACGTCAAAAACACCCCAAACAAGAACGGCATCACCCCCAAAACTCGAAGAAAATCCGCCAAAACCATAGATCCACCCCAAAACCACCCTAAACCTACCTGATGTTCTCCAAAACCCACAATCCACACCTATTTAACATAATGACAAACAAGAACACAACAAAACCTAATGGAGACCCCAAAACACGTCAAAAACACCCCAACAAATATCGGCATCACCCCCAAAACTGGAAGAAAACCCCAAATACCATAGATCCACCCCAAAACCACCCTAAACCTACCTGATGTTCTCCTAATCCCAAAGCACTCTCCCAACCAACATAAAACGCATTAGGAACTCAACGAAACGCAACGGAAACCCCAAAACACTTCAAAATCACACGAAGAAAGGAGAGGAACACTCTCCAAAATAGAAGAAAACCCCAAATACCATGAATCCACGCGAAAAGTCCCCCTAAACCTACCTGAAGTTCTCCAAAACCCACAATTTACCCATTTACAACACGATGACCATGGAAAACCAAGCGAAACACAACGGAGACCCCAAAACACGTCAAAAACAACACAAAAAGTCCAGGATCATCCCCCCCCCCCCAAAAAAAAAAAAAAAAAAACTGAGTACCATATATCCACCCCAAAACCACCCTAAACCTACCTGATATTCTCCAAAACCCACAATTTACACTTTTCCACCATGATGACCAACGAGAAGCCAACAAAACCCAACAGAGACCCCAAAAAACGTCAAAAACACCCCAAACAAGAACGGCATCACCCCCAAAACTCGAAGAAAATACGCCAAAACCATAGATCCACCCCAAAACCACCCTAAACCTACCTGATCTTCTCCAAAACCCACAATCCACTCCTATTTAACATAATGACAAACAAGAACACAACAAAACCTAATGGAGACTCCAAAACACGTCAAAAACACCCCAAGAAATATCGGCATCACCCCCAAAACTGGAAGAAAATACGCCAAAACCATAGATCCACCCCAAAACTACCCTAAACCTACCTGATCTTCTCCAAAACCCACAATCCACTCCTATTTAACATAATGACAAACAAGAACACAACAAAACCTAATGGAGACCCCAAAACACGTCAAAAACACCCCAAACAAGAACAGCATCACCCCCAAAACTGGAAGAAAATCCGCCAAAACCATAGATCCACCCCAAAACCACCCTACACCTACCTGATGTTCTCCAAAACCCACAATTTACACTTTTCCAACACGATGACCAACGAGAACACAACAAAACCCAACAGAGACCCCAAAAAACGTCAAAAACACCCCAAACTAGAACGGCAACACCCCCAAAACTGGAAGAAAATACGCCAAAACCATAGATCCACCCCAAAACCACCCGAAACCTACCTGATGTTCTCCAAAACCCACAATCCACACCTATTTAACATAATGACAAACAAGAACACAACAAAACCTAATGGAGACCTCAAAACACGTCAAAAACACCCCAACAAATATCGGCATCACCCCCAAAACTGGAAGAAAATACGCCAAAACCATAGATCCACCCCAAAACTACCCGAAACCTACCTGATGTTCTCCAAAACCCACAATTTACACTTTTCCAACACGATGACCAACGAGAACACAACAAAACCCAACAGAGACCCCAAAAAACGTCAAAAACACCCCAAACAAGAACGGCATCACCCCCAAAACTGGAAGAAAATACGCCAAAACCATAGATCCACCCCAAAACCACCCGAAACCTACCTGATGTTCTCCAAAACCCACAATCCACACCTATTTAACATAATGACAAACAAGAACACAACAAAACCTAATGGAGACCCCAAAACACGTAAAAAACACCCCAACAAATATCGGCATCACCCCCAAAACTGGAAGAAAATCCGCCAAAACCATAGATCCACCCCAAAACCACCCTAAACCTACCTGATCTTCTCCAAAACCCACAATCCATACCTATTTAACATAATGACAAACAAGAACACAACAAAACCTAATGGAGACCCCAAAACACGTCAAAAACACCCCAACAAATATCGGCATCACCCCCAAAACTGGAAGAAAATCCGCCAAAATCATAGATCCACCCCAAAACCACCCGAAACCTACCTGATGTTCTCCAAAACCCACAAATTACACTTTTCCATCACGATGACCAACGAGAACACAACAAAACCCAACAGAGACCCCAAAAAACGTCAAAAACACCCCAAAAAATATCGGCATCACCCCCAAAACTGGAAGAAAATCCCCCAAAACCATAGATCCACCCCAAAACCACCCGAAACCTACCTGATGTTCTCCAAAACCCACAATTAGCCTTTTACAACACGATGACCAACGAGAACCCAACAAAACCCAACAGAGACCCCAAAAAACGTCAAAAACACCCCAAACAAGAACGGCATCACCCCCAAAACTCGAAGAAAATCCGCCAAAACCATAGATCCACCCCAAAACCACCCTAAACCCACCTGATGTTCTCCAAAACCCACAATCCACTCCTATTTAACATAATGACAAACAAGAACACAACAAAACCTAATGGAGACCCCAAAACACGTCAAAAACACCCCAACAAATATCGGCATCACCCCCAAAACTGGAAGAAAACCCCAAATACCATAGATCCACCCCAAGGACACCCTAAACCTACCTGATGTTCTCCTAATCCCAAAGCACTCTCCCAACCACCATAAAACGCATTAGGAACTCAACGAAACGCAACGGAAACCCCAAAACACTTCAAAATCACACGAAGAAAGGAGAGGATCACTCTCCAAAATAGAAGAAAACCCCAAATACCATGAATCCACGCGAAAAGTCCCCCTAAACCTACCTGAAGTTCTCCAAAACCCACAATTTACCCTTTTACAACACGATGACCATGGAAAACCAAATGAAACACAACGGAGACCCCAAAACACGTCAAAAACAACACAAAAAGTCCAGGATCATCCCCCCCCACAAAAAAAAAAAAAAAAAAAAAAAAAAAACTGAGTACCATATATCCACCCCAAAACCACCCTAAACCTACCTGATATTCTACAAAACCCACAATTTACACTTTTCCACCATGATGACCAACGAGAAGCCAACAAAACCCAACAGAGACCCCAAAAACCTTAAAAAACACCCCAAACAAGAACGGCATCACCCCCAAAACTGGAAGAAAATCCGCCAAAACCATAGATCCACCCCAAAACCACCCGAAACCTACCTGATGTTCTCCAAAACCCACAATCCACTCCTATTTAACATAATGACAAACAAGAACACAACAAAACCTAATGGAGACCCCAAAAAACGTCAAAAACACCCCAACAAATATCGGCATCACCCCCAAAACTGGAAGAAAATCCGCCAAAACCATAGATCCACCCCAAAACCACCCTAAACCCACCTGATGTTCTCCAAAACCCACAATCCACTCCTATTTAACATAATGACAAACAAGAACACAACAAAACCTAATGGAGACCCCAAAACACGTCAAAAACACCCCAGAAAATATCGGTATCACCCCCAAAACTGGAAGAAAATACGCCAAAACCATAGATCCACCCCAAAACCACCCTAAACCTACCTGATGTTCTCCAAAACCCACAATCCACTCCTATTTAACATAATGACAAACAAGAACACAACAAAACCTAATGGAGACCCCAAAACACGTCAAAAACACCCCAACAAATATCGGCATCACCCCCAAAACTGGAAGAAAATCCCCCAAAACCATAGATCCACCCCAAAACCACCCTACACCTAACTGATGTTCTCCAAAACCCACAATTAGCCTTTTACAACACGATGACCAACGAGAACCCAACAAAACCCAACAGAGACCCCAAAAAACGTCAAAAACACCCCAAACAAGAACGGCATCACCCCCAAAACTCGAAGAAAATCCGCCAAAACCATAGATCCACCCCAAAACCACCCTAAACCCACCTGATGTTCTCCAAAACCCACAATCCACTCCTATTTAACATAATGACAAACAAGAACCCAACAAAACCTAATGGAGACCCCAAAACACGTCAAAAACACCCCAAAAAATATCGGCATCACCCCCAAAACTGGAAGAAAACCCCAAATACCATAGATCCACCCCAAAACCACCCTAAACCTACCTCATGTTCTCCTAATCCCAAAGCACTCTCCCAACCAACATAAAACGCATTAGGAACTCAACGAAACGCAAAGGAAACCCCAAAACACTTCAAAATCACACGAAGAAAGGAGAGGATCACTCTCCAAAATAGAAGAAAACCCCAAATACCATGAATCCACGCGAAAAGTCCCCCTAAACCTACCTGAAGTTCTCCAAAACCCACAATTTACCCTTTTACAACACGATGACCATGGAAAACCAAACGAAACACAACGGAGACCCCAAAACACGTCAAAAACAACACAAAAAGTCCAGGATCATCCCCCCCCGCCCCAAAAAAAAAAAAAAAAACTGAGTACCATATATCCACCCCAAAACCACCCTAAACCTACCTGATATTCTACAAAACCCACAATTTACAATTTTCCACCATGATGACCAACGAGAAGCCAACAAAACCCAACAGAGACCCCAAAAACCTTAAAAAACACCCCAAACAAAAATGGCATCACCCCCAAAACTGGAAGGAAATCCCCCAAAACCATAGATCCACCCCAAAACCACCCGAAACCTACCTGATGTTCTCCAAAACCCACAATTTACACTTTTCCAACACGATGACCAACGAGAACACAACAAAACCCAACAGAGACACCAAAAAACGTCAAAAACACCCCAAACAAGAACGGCATCACCCCCAAAACTCGAAGAAAATCCGCCAAAACCATAGATCCACCCCAAAACCACCCTAAACCTACCTGATCTTCTCCAAAACCCACAATCCATACCTATTTAACATAATGACAAACAAGAACACAACAAAACCTAATGGAGACCCCAAAACACGTCAAAAACACCCCAAACAAGAACAGCATCACCCCCAAAACTGGAAGAAAATCCACCAAAATCATAGATCCACCCCAAAACCACCCTACACCTACCTGATGTTCTCCAAAACCCACAATTTACCCTTTTCCAACACGATGACCAACGAGAACACAACAAAACCCAACAGAGACCCCAAAAAACGTCAAAAACACCCCAAACTAGAACGCCAACACCCCCAAAACTGGAAGAAAATCCGCCAAAACCATCGATCCACCCCAAAACCACCCTAAACCTACCTGATGTTCTCCAAAACCCACAATACACACCTATTTAACATAATGACAAACAAGAACACTACAAAACCTAATGGAGACCCCAAAACACGTCAAAAACACCCCAACAAATATCGGAATCACCCCCAAAACTCGAAGAAAATACGCCAAAACCATAGATCCACACCAAAACCACCCTAAACCTACCTGATGTTCTCCAAAACCCACAATTTACACTTTTCCAACACGATGACCAACGAGAACCCAACAAAACCCAACAGACACACCAAAAACCTTAAAAAACACCCCAAACAAAAATGGCATCACCCCAAAACTGGAAGAAAATCCCCCAAAACCATAGATCCACCCCAAAACCACCCGAAACCTACCTGATGTTCTCCAAAACCCACAATCCACTCCTATTTAACATAAAGACAAACAAGAACAAAACAAAACCTAATGGAGACCCCAAAACACGTCAAAAACACCCCAAAAAATATCGGCATCACCCCCAAAACTGGAAGAAAATCCGCCAAAACCATAGACCCACACCAAAACCACCCTAAACCTACCTGATGTTCTCCAAAACCCACAATCCACTCCTATTTAACATAATGACAAACAAGAACACAACAAAACCTAATGGAGACCCCAAAACACGTCAAAAACACCCCAACAAATATCGGCATCACCCCCAAAACTGGAAGAAAATACACCAAAACCATAGATCCACCCCAAAACCACCCTACACCTACCTGATGTTCTCCAAAACCCACAATTTACACTTTTCCAACACGATGACCAACGAGAACACAACAAAACCCAACAGAGACCCCAAAACACGTCAAAAACACCCCAAAAAATATCGGCATCACCCCCAAAACTGGAAGAAAATCCGCCAAAACCATAGATCCACCCAAAAACCACCCTAAACCTACCTGATGTTCTCCAAAACCCACAATCCACTCCTATTTAACATAATGACAAACAAGAACACAACAAAACCTAATGGAGACCCCAAAACACGTCAAAAACACCCCAACAAATATCGGCATCACCCCCAAAACTGGAAGAAAATCTGCCAGAACCATAGATCCACCCCAAAACCACCCTACACCTAACTGATGTTCTCCAAAACCCACAATTTACACTTTTCCAACACGATGACCAACGAGAACACAACAAAACCCAACAGAGACCCCAAAAAACGTCAAAAACACCCCAAACAAGAACGGCATCACCCCCAAAACTGGAAGAAAATACGCCAAAACCATAGATCCACCCCAAAACCACCCTAAACCTACCTGATCTTCTCCAAAACCCACAATCCACTCCTATTTAACATAATGACAAACAAGAACACAACAAAACCTAATGGAGAATCCAAAACACGTCAAAAACACCCCAAGAAATATCGGCATCACCCCCAAAACTGGAAGAAAATCCGCCAAAACCATAGATCCACCCCAAAACTACCCTAAACCTACCTGATCTTCTCCAAAACGCACAATCCACTCCTATTTAACATAATGACAAACAAGAACACAACAAAACCTAATGGAGACCCCAAAACACGTCAAAAACACCCCAAACAAGAACAGCATCACCCCCAAAACTGGAAGAAAATCCGCCAAAACCATAGATCCACCCCAAAACCACCCTACACCTACCTGATGTTCTCCAAAACCCACAAATTACACTTTTCCATCACGATGACCAACGAGAACCCAACAAAACCCAACAGAGACCCGAAAAAACGTCAAAAACACCCCAAAAAATATCGGCATCACCCCCAAAACTGGAAGAAAATCCGCCAAAACCATAGATCCACCCCAAAACCACCCTAAAACTACCTGATGTTCTCCAAAACCCACAATCCACTCCTATTTAACATAATGACCAACAAGAACACAACAAAACCTAATGGAGACCCCAAAACACGTCAAAAACACCCCAACAAATATCGGCATCACCCCCAAAACTGGAAGAAAATACACCAAAACCATAGATCCACCCCAAAACCACCCTAAACCTACCTGATGTTCTCCAAAACCCACAATTAGCCTTTTACAACACGATGACAAACGAGAACCCAACAAAACCCAACAGAGACCCCAAAAAACGTCAAAAACACCTCAAACTAGAACGACAACAACCCCAAAACTGGAAGAAAATCCGCCAAAACCATAGATCCACCCCAAAACCACCCTAAACCTACCTGATGTTCTCCAAAACCCACAATCCACTCCTATTTAACATAATGACAAACAAGAACACAACAAAACCTAATGGAGACCCCAAAACACGTCAAAAACACCCCAACAAATATCGGAATCACCCCCAAAACTGGAAGAAAATACGCCAAAACCATAGATCCACACCAAAACCACCCTAAACCTACCTGATGTTCTCCAAAACCCACAATTTACACTTTTCCAACACGATGACCAACGAGAACCCAACAAAACCCAACAGAGACCCCAAAAACCTTAAAAAATACCGCAAACAAAAATGGCATCACCCCCAAAACTGGAAGAAAATCCCCCAAAACCATAGATCCACCCCAAAACCACCCGAAACCTAACTGATGTTCTCCAAAACCCAAAATTTACACTTTTCCAACACGATGACCAACGAGAACACAACAAAACCCAACAGAGACCCCAAAAAAAGTCAAAAACACCCCAAACAAGAACGGCATCACCCCCAAAACTGGAAGAAAATCCGCCAAAACCATAGATCCACCCCAAAACCACCCTAAACCTACCTGATGTTCTCCAAAACCCACAATCCACACCTATTTAACATAATGACAAACAAGAACACAACAAAACCTAATGGAGACCCCAAAACACGTCAAAAACACACCAACAAATATCGGCATCACCCCCAAAACTGGAAGAAAATACGCCAAAACCATAGATCCACCCCAAAACCACCCTAAACCCACCTGATGTTCTCCAAAACCCACAATCCACTCCTATTTAACATAATGACAAACAAGAACACAACAAAACCTAATGCAGACCCCAAAACACGTCAAAAACACCCCAACAAATATCGGCATCACCCCCAAAACTGGAAGAAAATACGCCAAAACCATAGATCCACCCCAAAACCACCCTAAACCTACTTGATGTTCTCCAAAACCCACAATTTACACTTTTCCAACACGATGACCAACGAGAACCCTACAAAACCCAACGGAGACCCCAAAACACGTTAAAAACACCCCAAAAAAGAACGGCATCACCCCCAAAACTGGAAGAAAACCCCAAATACCATAGATCCACCCCAAGGACACCCTAAACCTACCTGATGTTCTCCTAATCCCAAAGCACACTCCCAACCAACATAAAACGCATTAGGAACTCAACAAACGCAACGGAAACCCCAAAACACTTCAAAATCACACGAAGAAAGGAGAGGATCACTCTCCAAAATAGAAGAAAACCCCAAATACCATGAATCCACGCGAAAAGTCCCCCTAAACCTACCTGAAGTTCTCCAAAACCCACAATTTACCCTTTTACAACACGATGACCATGGAAAACCAAATGAAACACAACGGAGACCCCAAAACACGTCAAAAACAACACAAAAAGTCCAGGATCATCCCCCCCCCCCCCCAAAAAAAAAAAAAAAAAAAAAAACTGAGTACCATATATCCACCCCAAAACCACCCTAAACCTACCTGATATTCTACAAAACCCACAATTTACACTTTTCCACCATGATGACCAACGAGAAGCCAACAAAACCAAACAGAGACACCAAAAACCTTAAAAAACACCCCAAACAAAAATGGCATCACCCCCAAAACTGGAAGAAAATACGCCAAAACCATAGATCCACCCCAAAACCACCCGAAACCTAACTGATGTTCTCCAAAACCCACAATTTACACTTTTCCAACACGATGACCAACGAGAACACAACAAAACCAAACAGAGACCCCAAAAAACGTCAAAAACACCCCAAACAAGAACGGCATCACCCCCAAAACTCGAAGAAAATCCGCCAAAACCATAGATCCACCCCAAAACCACCCTCAACCTACCTGATCTTCTCCAAAACCCACAATCCACTCCTATTTAACATAATGACAAACAAGAACACAACAAAACCTAATGGAGACCACAAAAAACGTCAAAAACACCCCAACAAATATCGGCATCACCCCCAAAACTGGAAGAAAATCCGCCAAAACCATAGATCCACCCCAAAACCACCCTAAACCCACCTGATGTTCTCCAAAACCCACAATCCACTCCTATTTAACATAATGACAAACAAGAACACAACAAAACCTAATGGAGACCCCAAAACACGTCAAAAACACCCCAACAAATATCGGAATCACCCCCAAAACTGGAAGAAAATCCGCCAAAACCATAGATCCACACCAAAACCACCCTAAACCTACCTGATGTTCTCCAAAACCCACAATTTACACTTTTCCAACACGATGACCAACGAGAACCCAACAAAACCCAACAGAGACCCCAAAAACCTTAAAAAATACCGCAAACAAAAATGGCATCACCCCCAAAACTGGAAGAAAATCCCCCAAAACCATAGATCCACCCCAAAACCACCCGAAACCTACCTGATGTTCTCCAAAACCCAAAATTTACACTTTTCCAACACGATGACCAACGAGAACACAACAAAACCCAACAGAGACCCCAAAAAAAGTCAAAAACACCCCAAACAAGAACGGCATCACCCCCAAAACTGGAAGAAAATCCGCCAAAACCATAGATCCACCCCAAAACCACCCTAAACCTACCTGATGTTCTCCAAAACCCACAATCCACACCTATTTAACATAATGACAAACAAGAACACAACAAAACCTAATGGAGACCCCAAAACACGTCAAAAACACCCCAAGAAATATCGGCATCACCCCCAAAACTGGAAGAAAATCTGCCAGAACCATAGATCCACCCCAAAACCACCCTAAACCCACCTGATGTTCTCCAAAACCCACAATCCACTCCTATTTAACATAATGACAAACAAGAACACAACAAAACCTAATGGAGACCCCAAAACACGTCAAAAACACCCCAACAAATATCGGCATCACCCCCAAAACTGGAAGAAAATACGCCAAAACCATAGATCCACCCCAAAACCACCCTAAACCTACTTGATGTTCTCCAAAACCCACAATTTACACTTTTCCAACACGATGACCAACGAGAACCCTACAAAACCCAACGGAGACCCCAAAACACGTTAAAAACACCCCAAAAAAGAACGGCATCACCCCCAAAACTGGAAGAAAACCCCAAATACCATAGATCCACCCCAAGGACACCCTAAACCTACCTGATGTTCTCCTAATCCCAAAGCACACTCCCAACCAACATAAAACGCATTAGGAACTCAACGAAACGCAACGGAAACCCCAAAACACTTCAAAATCACACGAAGAAAGGAGAGGATCACTCTCCAAAATAGAAGAAAACCCCAAATACCATGAATCCACGCGAAAAGTCCCCCTAAACCTACCTGAAGTTCTCCAAAACCCACAATTTACCCTTTTACAACACGATGACCATGGAAAACCAAATGAAACACAACGGAGACCCCAAAACACGTCAAAAACAACACAAAAAGTCCAGGATCATCCCCCCCCACAAAAAAAAAAAAAAAAAAAAAACTGAGTACCATATATCCACCCCAAAACCACCCTAAACCTACCTGATATTCTACAAAACCCACAATTTACACTTTTCCACCATGATGACCAACGAGAAGCCAACAAAACCAAACAGAGACACCAAAAACCTTAAAAAACACCCCAAACAAAAATGGCATCACCCCCAAAACTGGAAGAAAATACGCCAAAACCATAGATCCACCCCAAAACCACCCTAAACCTAACTGATGTTCTCCAAAACCCACAATTTACACTTTTCCAACACGATGACCAACGAGAACACAACAAAACCAAACAGAGACCCCAAAAAACGTCAAAAACACCCCAAACAAGAACGGCATCACCCCCAAAACTCGAAGAAAATCCGCCAAAACCATAGATCCACCCCAAAACCACCCTAAACCTACCTGATGTTCTCCAAAACCCACAATCCACTCCTATTTAACATAATGACAAACAAGAACACAACAAAACCTAATGGAGACCCGAAAAAACGTCAAAAACACCCCAACAAATATCGGCATCACCCCCAAAACTGGAAGAAAATCCGCCAAAACCATAGATCCACCCCAAAACCACCCTAAACCCACCTGATGTTCTCCAAAACCCACAATCCACTCCTATTTAACATAATGACAAACAAGAACACAACAAAACCTAATGGAGACCCCAAAACACGTCAAAAACACCCCAGAAAATATCGGTATCACCCCCAAAACTGGAAGAAAATACGCCAAAACCATAGATCCACCCCAAAACCACCCTAAACCTACCTGATGTTCTCCAAAACCCAAAATTTACACTTTTCCAACACGATGACCAACGAGAACCCAACAAAACCCAACAGAGACCCCAAAAAACGTCAAAAACACCCCAAACAAGAACGGCATCACCCCCAAAACTGGAAGAAAATACGCCAAAACCATAGATCCACCCCAAAACCACCCTAAACCCACCTGATGTTCTCCAAAACCCACAATCCACACCTATTTAACATAATGACAAACAAGAACACAACAAAACCTAATGGAGACCCCAAAACACGTCAAAAACACACCAACAAATATCGGCATCACCCCCAAAACTGGAAGAAAATACGCCAAAACCATAGATCCACCCCAAAACCACCCTAAACCTACCTGATGTTCTCCAAAACCCACAATTTACACTTTTCCAACACGATGACCAACGAGAACCCTACAAAACCCAACGGAGACCCCAAAACACGTTAAAAACACCCCAAAAAAGAACGGCATCACCCCCAAAACTGGAAGAAAACCCCAAATACCATAGATCCACCCCAAGGACACCCTAAACCTACCTGATGTTCTCCTAATCCCAAAGCACACTCCCAACCAACATAAAACGCATTAGGAACTCAACGAAACGCAACGGAAACCCCAAAACACTTCAAAATCACACGAAGAAAGGAGAGGATCACTCTCCAAAATAGAAGAAAACCCCAAATACCATGAATCCACGCGAAAAGTCCCCCTAAACCTACCTGAAGTTCTCCAAAACCCACAATTTACCCTTTTACAACACGATGACCATGGAAAACCAAATGAAACACAACGGAGACCCCAAAACACGTCAAAAACAACACAAAAAGTCCAGGATCATCCCCCCCCCCCCCCAAAAAAAAAAAAAACAAAAAACTGAGTACCATATATCCACCCCAAAACCAACCTAAACCTACCTGATATTCTACAAAACCCACAATTTACACTTTTCCACCATGATGACCAACGAGAAGGCAACAAAACCAAACAGAGACACCAAAAACCTTAAAAAATACCCCAAACAAAAATGGCATCACCGCCAAAACTGGAAGAAAATCCCCCAAAACCATAGATCCACCCCAAAACCACCCTAAACCTAACTGATGTTCTCCAAAACCCACAATTTACACTTTTCCAACACGATGACCAACGAGAACACAACAAAACCCAACAGAGACCCCAAAAAACGTCAAAAACACCCCAAACAAGAACGGCATCACCCCCAAAACTCGAAGAAAATACGCCAAAACCATAGATCCACCCCAAAACCACCCTAAACCTACCTGATGTTCTCCAAAACCCACAATCCACTCCTATTTAACATAATGACAAACAAGAACACAACAAAACCAAACAGAGACCCCAAAAAACGTCAAAAACACCCCAAACAAGAACGGCATCACCCCCAAAACTCGAAGAAAATCCGCCAAAACCATAGATCCACCCCAAAACCACCCTAAACCCACCTGATGTTCTCCAAAACCCACAATCCACTCCTATTTAACATAATGACAAACAAGAACACAACAAAACCTAATGGAGACCCCAAAACACGTCAAAAACACCCCAGAAAATATCGGTATCACCCCCAAAACTGGAAGAAAATACGCCAAAACCATAGATCCACCCCAAAACCACCCGAAACCTACCTGATCTTCTCCAAAACCCAAAATTTACACTTTTCCAACACGATGACCAACGAGAACCCAACAAAACCCAACAGAGACCCCAAAAAACGTCAAAAACACCCCAAACAAGAACGGCATCACCCCCAAAACTGGAAGAAAATACGCCAAAACCATAGATCCACCCCAAAACCACCCTAAACCTACCTGATCTTCTCCAAAACCCACAATCCACACCTATTTAACATAATGACAAACAAGAACACAACAAAACCTAATGGAGACCCCAAAACACGTCAAAAACACCCCAACAAATATCGGCATCACCCCCAAAACTGGAAGAAAATACGCCAAAACCATAGATCCACCCCAAAACCACCCTAAACCTACCTGATGTTCTCCAAAACCCACAATTTACACTTTTCCAACACGATGACCAACGAGAACCCTACAAAACCCAACGGAGACCCCAAAACACGTTAAAAACACCCCAAAAAAGAACGGCATCACCCCCAAAACTGGAAGAAAACCCCAAATACCATAGATCCACCCCAAGGACACCCTAAACCTACCTCATGTTCTCCTAATCCCAAAGCACACTCCCAACCAACATAAAACGCATTAGGAACTCAACGAAACGCAACGGAAACCCCAAAACACTTCAAAATCACACGAAGAAAGGAGAGGATCACTCTCCAAAATAGAAGAAAACCCCAAATACCATGAATCCACGCGAAAAGTCCCCCTAAACCTACCTGAAGTTCTCCAAAACCCACAATTTACCCTTTTACAACACGATGACCATGGAAAACCAAACGAAACACAACGGAGACCCCAAAACACGTCAAAAACAACACAAAAAGTCCAGGATCATCCCCCCCCCCCCCCCCAAAAAAAAAAAAAAAAACTGAGTACCATATATCCACCCCAAAACCACCCTAAACCTACCTGATATTCTACAAAACCCACAATTTACACTTTTCCACCATGATGACCAACGAGAAGCCAACAAAACCAAACAGAGACACCAAAAACCTTAAAAAACACCCGAAACAAAAATGGCATCACCCCCAAAACTGGAAGAAAATACGCCAAAACCATAGATCCACCCCAAACCACCCTAAACCTAACTGATGTTCTCCAAAACCACAATTTACACTTTTCCAACACGATGACCAACGAGAACACAACAAAACCCAACAGAGACCCCAAAAAAACGTCAAAAACACCCCAAACTAGAACGGCAACACCCCCAAAACTGGAAGAAAATCCCCCAAAACCATAGATCCACCCCAAAACCACCCTAAACCCACCTGATGTTATCCAAAACCCACAATCCACTCCTATTTAACATAATGACAAACAAGAACACAACAAAACCTAATGGAGACCCCAAAACACGTCAAAAACACCCCAACAAATATCGGCATCACCCCCAAAACTGGAAGAAAATACGCCAAAACCATAGATCCACCCCAAAACCACCCTAAACCTACCTGATGTTCTCCAAAACCCACAATTTACACTTTTCCAACACGATGACCAACGAGAACCCAACAAAACCCAACAGAGACCCCAAAAACCTTAAAAAACACCCCAAACAAAAATGGCATCACCCCCAAAACTGGAAGAAAATCCCCCAAAACCATAGATCCACCCCAAAACCACCCTACACCTACCTGATGTTCTCCAAAACCCACAATACACTCCTAATTAACATAAAGACAAACAAGAACACAACAAAACCCAACAGAGACCCCAAAAAACGTCAAAAAACACCCCAAAAAATATCAGCATCACCCCCAAAACTGGAAGAAAATACGCCAAAACCATAGACCCACACCAAAACCACCCTAAACCTACCTGATGTTCTCCAAAACCCACAATCCACACCTATTTAACATAATGACAAACAAGAACACAACAAAACCTAATGGAGACCCCAAAACACGTCAAAAACACCCCAACAAATATCGGCATCACCCCCAAAACTGGAAGAAAATACGCCAAAACCATAGATCCACCCCAAAAACCACCCTACACCTACCTGATGTTCTCCAAAACCCACAATTTACACTTTTCCAACACGATGACCAACGAGAACACAACAAAACCCAACAGGGACCCCAAAAAACGTCAAAAACACCCCAAACAAGAACGGCATCACCCCCAAAACTCGAAGAAAATCCGCCAAAACCATAGATCCACCCCAAAACCACCCTAAACCTACCTGATGTTCTACAAAACCCACAATTTACACTTGTCCAACACGATGACCAACGAGAACACAACAAAACCCAACAGAGACCCCAAAAAACGTCAAAAACACCCCAAACAAGAACGGCATCACCCCCAAAACTGGAAGAAAACCCCAAATACCATAGTTCCACCCCAAGGACACCCTAAACCTACCTGATGTTCTCCTAATCCCAAAGCACACTCCCAACCAACATAAAACGCATTAGGAACTCAACGAAACGCAACGGAAACCCCAAAACACTTCAAAATCACACGAAGAAAGGAGAGGATCACTCTCCAAAATAGAAGAAAACCCCAAATACCATGAATCCACGCGAAAAGTCCCCCTAAACCTACCTGAAGTTCTCCAAAACCCACAATTTACCCCTTTTACAACACGATGACCATGGAAAACCAAATGAAACACAACGGAGACCCCAAAACACGTCAAAAACAACACAAAAAGTCCAGGATCATCCCCCCCCCCCCCAAAAAAAAAAAAAAAAAAAAAACTGAGTACCATATATCCACCCCAAAACCACCCTAAACCTACCTGATATTCTACAAAACCCATAATTTACACTTTTCCACCATGATGACCAACGAGAAGCCAACAAAACCAAACAGAGACACCAAAAACCTTAAAAACACCCCAAACAAAAATGGCATCACCGCCAAAACTGGAAGAAAATACACCAAAACCATAGATCCACCCCAAAACCACCCTAAACCTAATTGATGTTCTCCAAAACCCACAATTTACACTTTTCCAACACGATGACCAACGAGAACACAACAAAACCCAACAGAGACCCCAAAAAACGTCAAAAACACCCCAACAAATATCGGCATCACCCCCAAAACTGGAAGAAAATCCGCCAAAACCATAGATCCACCCCAAAACCACCCTAAACCTACCTGATGTTCTCCAAAACCCACAATCCACACCTATTTAACATAATGACAAACAAGAACACAACAAAACCTAATGGAGACCCCAAAAAACGTCAAAAACACCCCAAGAAATATCGGCATCACCCCCAAAACTGGAAGAAAATACGCCAAAACCATAGATCCACCCCAAAACCACCCTAAACCCACCTGATGTTCTCCAAAACCCACAATCCACTCCTATTTAACATAATGACAAACAAGAACACAACAAAACCTAATGGAGACCCCAAAACACGTCAAAAACACCCCAACAAATATCGGCATCACCCCCAAAACTGGAAGAAAACCCCAAATACCATAGATCCACCCCAAGGACACCCTAAACCTACCTCATGTTCTCCTAATCCCAAAGCACACTCCCAACCAACATAAAACGCATTAGGAACTCAACGAAACGCAACGGAAACCCCAAAACACTTCAAAATCACACGAAGAAAGGAGAGGATTACTCTCCAAAATAGAAGAAAACCCCAAATACCATGAATCCACGCGAAAAGTCCCCCTAAACCTACCTGAAGTTCTCCAAAACCCACAATTTACCCTTTTACAACACGATGACCATGGAAAACCCAATGAAACAAAACGGAGACCCCAAAACACGTCAAAAACAACACAAAAAGTCCAGGATCATCCCCCCCCCCCAAAAAAAAAAAAAAAAAAAAAAAAAACTGAGTACCATATATCCACCCCAAAACCACCCTAAACCTACCTGATATTCTACAAAACCCATAATTTACACTTTTCCAACACGATGACCAACGAGAACACAACAAAACCCAACAGAGACCCCAAAAAACGTCAAAAACACCCCAAACAAGAACAGCATCACCCCCAAAACTGGAAGAAAATACGCCAAAACCATAGATCCACCCCAAAACTACCCTAAACCTACCTGATCTTCTCCAAAACCCACAATCCACTCCTATTTAACATAATGACAAACAAGAACACAACAAAACCTAATGGAGACCCCAAAACACGTCAAAAACACCCCAAACAAGAACAGCATCACCCCCAAAACTGGAAGAAAATCCGCCAAAACCATAGATCCACCCCAAAACCACCCTACACCTACCTGATGTTCTCCAAAACACACAATTTACCCTTTTCCAACACGATGACCAACGAGAACACAACAAAACCCAACAGAGACCCCAAAAAACGTCAAAAACACCCCAAACTAGAACGGCAACACCCCCAAAACTGGAAGAAAATCCGCCAAAACCATAGATCCACCCCAAAACCACCCTAAACCCACCTGATGTTATCCAAAACCCACAATCCACTCCTATTTAACATAATGACAAACAAGAACACAACAAAACCTAATGGAGACCCCAAAACACGTCAAAAACACCCCAACAAATATCGGCATCACCCCCAAAACTGGAAGAAAATACGCCAAAACCATAGATCCACACCAAAACCACCCTAAACCTACCTGATGTTCTCCAAAACCCACAATTTACACTTTTCCAACACGATGACCAACGAGAACCCAACAAAACCCAACAGAGACCCCAAAAACCTTAAAAAACACCCCAAACAAAAATGGCATCACCCCCAAAACTGGAAGAAAATCCCCCAAAACCATAGATCCACCCCAAAACCACCCTACACCTACCTGATGTTCTCCAAAACCCACAATCCACTCCTAATTAACATAAAGACAAACAAGAACACAAACAAAACCCAACAGAGACCCCAAAAAACGTCAAAAACACCCCAAAAAATATCAGCATCACCCCCAAAACTGGAAGAAAATACGCCAAAACCATAGACCCACACCAAAACCACCCTAAACCTACCTGATGTTCTCCAAAACCCACAATCCACACCTATTTAACATAATGACAAACAAGAACACAACAAAACCTAATGGAGACCCCAAAACACGTCAAAAACACCCCAACAAATATCGGCATCACCCCCAAAACTGGAAGAAAATCCCCCAAAACCATAGATCCACCACAAAACCACCCTACACCTACCTGATGTTCTCCAAAACCCACAATTTACACTTTTCCAACACGATGACCAACGAGAACCCAACAAAAACCCAACAGAGACCCCAAAACACGTCAAAAACACCCCAAACAAGAACAGCATCACCCCCAAAACTGGAAGAAAATCCGCCAAAACCATAGATCCACCCCAAAACCACCCTAAACCTACCTGATGTTCTCCAAAACCCACAATTTACACTTGTCCAACACGATGACCAACGAGAACCCAACAAAACCCAACAGAGACCCCAAAAAACGTCAAAAACACCCCAAACAAGAACGGCATCACCCCCAAAACTGGAAGAAAATCCGCCAAAACCATAGATCCACCCCAAAACCACCCTAAACCTACCTGATGTTCTCCAAAACCCACAATCCACACCTATTTAACATAATGACAAACAAGAACACAACAAAACCTAATGGAGACCTCAAAACACGTCAAAAACACCCCAACAAATATCGGCATCACCCCCAAAACTGGAAGAAAATCCGCCAAAACCATAGATCCACCCCAAAACCACCCGAAACCCACCTGATGTTCTCCAAAACCCACAATCCACTCCTATTTAACATAATGACAAACAAGAACCCAACAAAACCTAATGGAGACCCCAAAACACGTCAAAAACACCCCAAAAAATATCGGCATCACCCCCAAAACTGGAAGAAAACCCCAAATACCATAGATCCACCCCAAGGACACCCTAAACCTACCTCATGTTCTCCTAATCCCAAAGCACTCTCCCAACCAACATAAAACGCATTAGGAACTCAACGAAACGCAACGGAAACCCCAAAACACTTCAAAATCACACGAAGAAAGGAGAGGATCACTCTCCAAAATAGAAGAAAACCCCAAATACCATGAATCCACGCGAAAAGTCCCCCTAAACCTACCTGAAGTTCTCCAAAACCCACAATTTACGCTTTTACAACACGATGACCATGGAAAACCCAATGAAACAAAACGGAGACCCCAAAACACGTCAAAAACAACACAAAAAGTCCAGGATCATCCCACCCCCCCAAAAAAAAAAAAAAAAAAAAAAACTGAGTACCATATATCCACCCCAAAACCACCCTAAACCTACCTGATATTCTACAAAACCCACAATTTACACTTTTCCACCATGATGACAAACGAGAACCCAACAAAACCAAACAGAGACCCCAAAAACCTTAAAAAACACCCCAAACAAAAATGGCATCACCCCCAAAACTGGAAGAAAATCCCCCAAAATAATAGATCCACCCCAAAACCACCCTACACCTACCTGATGTTCTCCAAAACCCACAATTTACACTTTTCCAACACGATGACCAACGAGAACCCAACAAAACCCAACAGAGACCCCAAAAAACGTCAAAAACACCCCAAACTAGAACGGCATCACCCCCAAAACTGGAAGAAAATACGCCAAAACCATAGATCCACCCCAAAACCACCCTAAACCTACCTGATCTTCTCCAAAACCCACAATCCATACCTATTTAACATAATGACAAACAAGAACACAACAAAACCTAATGGAGACTCCAAAACACGTCAAAAACACCCCAAGAAATATCGGCATCACCCCCAAAACTGGAAGAAAATCCGCCAAAACCATAGATCCACCCCAAAACTACCCTAAACCTACCTGATGTTCTCCAAAACCCACAATCCACTCCTATTTAACATAATGACAAACAAGAACACAACAAAACCTAATGGAGACCCCAAAACACGTCAAAAACACCCCAAACAAGAACAGCATCACCCCCAAAACTGGAAGAAAATCCGCCAAAACCATAGATACACCCCAAAACCACCCGAAACCTACCTGATGTTCTCCAAAACCCACAAATTACACTTTTCCATCACGATGACCAACGAGAACCCAACAAAACCCAACAGAGACCCCAAAAACGTCAAAAACACCCCAAAAAATATCGGCATCACCCCCAAAACTGGAAGAAAATCCCCCAAAACCATAGATCCACCCCAAAACCACCCGAAACCTACCTGATGTTCTCCAAAACCCACAATTTACCCTTTTCCAACACGATGACCAACGAGAACACAACAAAACCCAACAGAGACCCCAAAAAACGTCAAAAACACCCCAAACTAGAACGGCAACACCCCCAAAACTGGAAGAAAATACGCCAAAACCATAGATCCACCCCAAAACCACCCTAAACCCACCTGATGTTATCCAAAACCCACAATCCACTCCTATTTAACATAATGACAAACAAGAACACAACAAAACCTAATGGAGACCCCAAAACACATCAAAAACACCCCAACAAATATCGGCATCACCCCCAAAACTGGAAGAAAATAAGCCAAAACCATAGATCCACCCCAAAACCACCCTACACCTAACTGATGTTCTCCAAAACCCACAATTTACACTTTTCCAACACGATGACCAACGAGAACCCAACAAAACCCAACAGAGACCCCAAAAAACGTCAAAAACACCCCAAACAAGAACGGCATCACCCCCAAAACTCGAAGAAAATACGCCAAAACCATAGATCCACCCCAAAACCACCCGAAACCTACCTGATCTTCTCCAAAACCCACAATCCACTCCTATTTAACATAATGACAAACAAGAACACAACAAAACCTAATGGAGACTCCAAAACACGTCAAAAACACCCCAAGAAATATCGGCATCACCCCCAAAACTGGAAGAAAATACGCCAAAACCATAGATCCACCCCAAAACCACCCTAAACCTACCTGATGTTCTCTAAAACCACATATTACCCTTTTCCATCACGATGACCAACGAGAACCCTACAAAACCCCAACAGAGACACCAAAAAACGTCAAAAACACCCAAAACAAGAACGGCATCACCCCCAAAACTGGAAGAAAATCCGCCAAAACCATAGATCCACCCCAAAACCACCCGAAACCTACCTGATGTTCTCCAAAACCCACAATCCACTCCTATTTAACATAATGACCAACAAGAACACAACAAAACCTAATGGAGACCCCAAAACACGTCAAAAACACCCCAAACAAGAACAGCATCACCCCCAAAACTGGAAGAAAATCCGCCAAAACCATAGATCCACCACAAAACCACCCTAAACCTACCTGATGTTCTCCAAAACCCACAATTTACACTTTTCCAACACGATGACCAACGAGAACACAACAAAACCCAACAGAGACCCCAAAACACGTCAAAAACACCCCAAACAAGAACGGCATCACCCCCAAAACTGGAAGAAAATCCGCCAAAACCATAGATCCACCACAAAACCACCCTAAACCTACCTGATGTTCTCCAAAACCCACAATTTACACTTTTCCATGACGATGACCAACGAGAACCCAACAAAACCCAACAGAGACCCCAAAAAACTTCAAAAACACCCCAAACAAGAACGGCATCACCCCCAAAACTGGAAGAAAATCCGCCAAAACCATAGATCCACCCCAAAAACAACCGAAACCTACCTGATGTTCTCCAAAACCCACAATCCACTCCTATTTAACATAATGACCAACAAGAACAAAACAAAACCTAATGGAGACCCCAAAACACGTCAAAAACACCCCAAACAAGAACAGCATCACCCCCAAAACTGGAAGAAAATACACCAAAACCATAGATCCACCACAAAACCACCCGAAACCTACCTGATGTTCTCCAAAACCCACAATTAGCCTTTTACAACACGATGACCAACGAGAACACAACAAAACCCAACAGAGACCCCAAAAAACGTCAAAAACACCCCAAACAAGAACGGCATCACCCCCAAAACTCGAAGAAAAATCCGCCAAAACCATAGATCCACCCCAAAACCACCCTACACCTACCTGATCTTCTCCAAAACCCACAATCCACTCCTATTTAACATAATGACAAACAAGAACCCAACAAAACCTAATGGAGACCCCAAAACACGTCAAAAACACCCCAAAAAATATCGGCATCACCCCCAAAACTGGAAGAAAACCCCAAATACCATAGATCCACCCCAAGGACACCCTAAACCTACCTCATGTTCTCCTAATCCCAAAGCACTCTCCCAACCAACATAAAACGCATTAGGAACTCAACGAAACGCAACGGAAACCCCAAAACACTTCAAAATCACACGAAGAAAGGAGAGGATCACTCTCCAAAATAGAAGAAAACCCCAAATACCATGAATCCACGCGAAAAGTCCCCCTAAACCTACCTGAAGTTCTCCAAAACCCACAATTTACGCTTTTACAACACGATGACCATGGAAAACCCAATGAAACAAAACGGAGACCCCAAAACACGTCAAAAACAACACAAAAAGTCCAGGATCATCCCACCCCCCCAAAAAAAAAAAAAAAAAAAAAAAACTGAGTACCATATATCCACCCCAAAACCACCCTAAACCTACCTGATATTCTACAAAACCCACAATTTACACTTTTCCACCATGATGACAAACGAGAACCCAACAAAACCAAACAGAGACCCCAAAAACCTTAAAAAACACCCCAAACAAGAACGGCATCACCCCCAAAACTCGAAGAAAATCCGCCAAAACCATAGATCCACCCCAAAACCACCCTAAACCTACCTGATCTTCTCCAAAACCCACAATCCATACCTATTTAACATAATGAAAAACAAGAACCCAACAAAACCTTATGGAGACCCCAAAACACGTCAAAAACACCCCAACAAATATCGGCATCACCCCCAAAACTGGAAGAAAATACACCAAAACCATAGATCCACCCCAAAACCACCCTAAACCTACCTGATCTTCTCCAAAACCCACAATTTACACTTTTCCAACACGATGACCAACGAGAACCCAACAAAACCCAACAGAGACCCCAAAAAACGTCAAAAAACACCCCAAACAAGAACGGCATCACCCCCAAAACTGGAAGAAAATACGCCAAAACCATAGATCCACCCCAAAACTACCCTAAACCTACCTGATCTTCTCCAAAACCACAATCCACTCCTATTTAACATAATGACAAACAAGAACACAACAAAACCTAATGGAGACCCCAAAACACGTCAATAACACCCCAAACAAGAACAGCATCACCCCCAAAACTGGAAGAAAATACGCCAAAACAATAGATCCACCCCAAAACCACCCGAAACCTACCTGATGTTCTCCAAAACCCACAATTTACCCTTTTCCAACACGATGACCAACGAGAACACAACAAAACCCAACAGAGACCCCAAAAAACGTCAAAAACACCCCAAACTAGAACGACAACAACCCCAAAACTGGAAGAAAATCCGCCAAAACCATAGATCCACCCCAAAACCACCCTAAACCTACCTGATGTTCTCCAAAACCCACAATCCACACCTATTTAACATAATGACAAACAAGAACACAACAAAACCTAATGGAGACCCCAAAACACGTCAAAAACACCCCAACAAATATCGGCATCACCCCCAAAACTGGAAGAAAATACGCCAAAACCATAGATCCACACCAAAACCACCCTAAACCTACCTGATGTTCTCCAAAACCCACAATTTACACTTTTCCAACACGATGACCAACGAGAACCCAACAAAACCCAACAGAGACCCCAAAAACCTTAAAAAATACCGCAAACAAAAATGGCATCACCCCCAAAACTGGAAGAAAATCCCCCAAAACCATAGATCCACCCCAAAACCACCCTACACCAACCTGATGTTCTCCAAAACCCACAATCCACTCCTATTTAACATAAAGACAAACAAGAACACAACAACACCTAATGGAGACCCCAAAACACGTCAAAAACACCCCAACAAATATCAGCATATCCCCCAAAACTGGAAGAAAATCCGCCAAAACCATAGACCCACACCAAAACCACCCTAAACCTACCTGATGTTCTCCAAAACCCACAATCCACTCCTATTTAACATAATGACAAACAAGAACACAACAAAACCTAATGGAGACCCCAAAACACGTCAAAAACACCCCAAAAAAGAACGGCATCACCCCCAAAACTGGAAGAAAACCCCAAATACCATAGATCCACCCCAAGGACACCCTAAACCTACCTCATGTTCTCCTAATCCCAAAGCACTCTCCCAACCAACATAAAACGCATTAGGAACTCAACGAAACGCAACGGAAACCCCAAAACACTTCAAAATCACACGAAGAAAGGAGAGGATCACTCTCCAAAATAGAAGAAAACCCCAAATACCATGAATCCACGCGAAAAGTCCCCCTAAACCTACCTGAAGTTCTCCAAAACCCACAATTTACCCTTTTACAACACGATGACCATGGAAAACCAAACGAAACACAACGGAGACCCCAAAACACGTCAAAAACAACACAAAAAGTCCAGGATCATCCCCACCCGCCCCAAAAAAAAAAAAAAAAAACTGAGTACCATATATCCACCCCAAAACCACCCTAAACCTACCTGATATTCTACAAAACCCACAATTTACACTTTTCCACCATGATGACCAACGAGAAGCCAACAAAACCCAACAGAGACCCCAAAAACCTTAAAAAACACCCCAAACAAAAATGGCATCACCCCCAAAACTGGAAGAAAATCCCCCAAAACCATAGATCCACCCCAAAACCACCCGAAACCTACCTGATGTTCTCCAAAACCCACAATTTACACTTTTCCAACACGATGACCAACGAGAACCCAACAAAACCCAACAGAGACCCCAAAAAACGTCAAAAACACCCCAAACAAGAACGGCATCACCCCCAAAACTTGAAGAAAATCCGCCAAAACCATAGATCCACCCCAAAACCACCCTAAACCTACCTGATCTTCTCCAAAACCCACAATCCATACCTATTTAACATAATGAAAAACAAGAACACAACAAAACCTAATGGAGACCCCAAAACACGTCAAAAACACCCCAACAAATATCGGCATCACCCCCAAAACTGGAAGGAAATACACCAAAACCATAGATCCACCCCAAAACCACCCGAAACCTACCTGATGTTCTCCAAAACCCACAATTTACACTTTTCCAACACGATGACCAACGAGAACAAAACAAAACCCAACAGAGACCCCAAAAAACGTCAAAAACACCCCAAACAAGAACGGCATCACCCCCAAAACTGGAAGAAAATCCACCAAAACCATAGATCCACCCCAAACCCACCCTAAACCTACCTGATCTTCTCCAAAACCCACAATCCACTCCTATTTAACATAATGACAAACAAGAACACAACAAAACCTAATGGAGACCCCAAAACACGTCAAAAACACCCCAAACAAGAACAGCATCACCCCCAAAACTGGAAGAAAATCCGCCAAAACCATAGATCCACCCCAAAACCACCCTACACCTACCTGATGTTCTCCAAAACCCACAATTTACCCTTTTCCAACACGATGACCAACGAGAACACAACAAAACCCAACAGAGACCCCAAAAAACGTCAAAAACACCCCAAACTAGAACGGCAACACCCCCAAAACTGGAAGAAAATCCGCCAAAACCATAGATCCACCCCAAAACCACCCTAAACCTACCTGATGTTCTCCAAAACCCACAATCCACACCTATTTAACATAATGACAAACAAGAACACAACAAAACCTAATGGAGACCCCAAAACACGTCAAAAACACCCCAACAAATATCGGCATCACCCCCAAAACTGGAAGAAAATACGCCAAAACCATAGATCCACACCAAAACCACCCGAAACCTACCTGATGTTCTCCAAAACCCACAATTTACACTTTTCCAACAAGATGACCAACGAGAACCCAACAAAACCCAACAGAGACCCCAAAAACCTTAAAAAACATCGCAAACAAAAATGGCATCACCCCCAAAACTGGAAGAAAATCCCCCAAAACCATAGATCCACCCCAAAACCACCCTAAACCTACCTGATGTTCTCCAAAACCCACAATCCACACCTATTTAACATAATGACAAACAAGAACCCAACAACACATAATGGAGACACCAAAACACGTCAAAAACACCCCAAACAAGAACGGCATCACCCCCAAAACTGGAAGAAAATCCGCCAAAACCATAGATCCACCCCAAAACCACCCGAAACCTACCTGATCTTCTCCAAAACCCACAATCCACTCCTATTTAACATAATGACCAACAAGAACACAAAAAAACCTAATGGAGACCCCAAAACACGTCAAAAACACTCCAAAAAATATCGGCATCACCCCCAAAACTGGAAGAAAATACACCAAAACCATAGATCCACCCCAAAACCACCCTAAACCTACCTGATGTTCTCCAAAACCCACAATTAGCCTTTTACAACACGATGACCAACGAGAACCCAACAAAACCCAACAGAGACCCCAAAAAACGTCAAAAACACCACAAACAAGAACGGCATCACCCCCAAAACTGGAAGAAAATACGCCAAAACCATAGATCCACCCCAAAACCACCCGAAACCTACCTGATGTTCTCCAAAACCCACAATTTACCCTTTTACAACACGATGACCAACGAGAACCCAACAAAACCAAACAGAGACCCCAAAAAACGTCAAAAACACCCCAAACAAGAACGGCATCACCCCCAAAACTGGAAGAAAATCCGCCAAAACCATAGATCCACCCCAAAACCACCCTAAACCTACCTGATCTTCTCCAAAACCCACAATCCACTCCTATTTAACATAATGACAAACAAGAACACAACAAAACCTAATGGAGACACCAAAACACATCAAAAACACCCCAACAAATATCGGCATCACCCCCAAAACTGGAAGAAAATACGCCAAAACCATAGATCCACCCCAAAACCACCCTAAACCTACCTGATCTTCTCCAAAACCCACAATCCACTCCTATTTAACATAATGACAAAAAAGAACACAACAAAACCTAATGGAGACACCAAAACACGTCAAAAACACCCCAAACAAGAACAGCATCATCCCCAAAACTGGAAGAAAATCCGCCAAAACCATAGATCCACCCCAAAACCACCCTACACCTACCTGATGTTCTCCAAAACCCACAATTTACCCTTTTCCAACACGATGACCAACGAGAACACAACAAAACCCAACAGAGACCCCAAAAAACGTCAAAAACACCCCAAACTAGAACGGCAACACCCCCAAAACTGGAAGAAAATCCCCCAAAACCATAGATCCACCCCAAAACCACCCTAAACCTACCTGATCTTCTCCAAAACCCACAATCCACTCCTATTTAACATAATGACAAACAAGAACACAACAAAACCTAATGGAGACCCCAAAACACGTCAAAAACACCCCAACAAATATCGGCATCACCCCCAAAACTGGAAGAAAATACGCCAAAACCATAGATCCACACCAAAACCACCCGAAACCTACCTGATGTTCTCCAAAACCCACAATTTACACTTTTCCAACAAGATGACCAACGAGAACCCAACAAAACCCAACAGAGACCCCAAAACACGTCAAAAACACCCCAAACAAGAACGGCATCACCCCCAAAACTGGAAGAAAATCCGCCAAAACCATAGATCCACCCCAAAACCACCCTAAACCTACCTGATGTTCTCCAAAACCCACAATCCACACCTATTTAACATAATGACAAACAAGAACCCAACAACACCTAATGGAGACACCAAAACACGTCAAAAACACCCCAAAAAATATCGGCATCACCCCCAAAACTGGAAGAAAATACGCCAAAACCATAGATCCACCCCAAAACCACCCTAAACCTACCTGATGTTCTCCAAAACCCACAATCCACTCCTATTTAACATAATGACAAACAAGAACACAACAAAACCTAATGGAGACCCCAAAACACGTCAAAAACACCCCAAACAAGAACGGCATCACCCCCAAAACTGGAAGAAAATACGCCAAAACCATAGATCCACCCCAAAACCACCCTAAACCTACCTGATGTTCTCCAAAACCCACAAATTACACTTTTCCATCACGATCACCAACGAGAACCCAACAAAACGCAACAGAGACCCCAAAAAACGTCCAAAACACCCCAAAAAATATCGGCATCACCCCCAAAACTGGAAGAAAATCCGCCAAAACCATAGATCCACCCCAAAACCACCTGAAACCTACCTGATGTTCTCCAAAACCCACAATCCACTCCTATTTAACATAATGACAAACAAGAACACAAAAAAACCTAATGGAGACCCCAAAACACGTCAAAAACACTCCAAAAAATATCGGCATCACCCCCAAAACTGGAAGAAAATACACCAAAACCATAGATCCACCCCAAAACCACCCTAAACCTACCTGATCTTCTCCAAAACCCACAATTAGCCTTTTACAACACGATGACCAACGAGAACCCAACAAAACCCAACAGAGACCCCAAAAAACGTCAAAAACACCACAAACAAGAACGGCATCACCCCCAAAACTGAAAGAAAATACGCCAAAACCATAGATCCACCCCAAAACCACCCTAAACCTACCTGATGTTCTCCAAAACCCACAATTTACCCTTTTCCAACACGATGACCAACGAGAACCCAACAAAACCAAACAGAGACCCCAAAAACCTTAATAAACACCGCAAACAAAAATGGCATCACCCCCAAAACTGGAAGAAAATCCCCCAAAACCATAGATCCACCCCAAAACCACCCTAAACCTACCTGATGTTCTCCAAAACCCACAATCCACTCCTATTTAACATAATGACAAACAAGAACACAACAAAACCTAATGGAGACCCCAAAACACGTCAAAAACACCCCAACAAATATCGGCATCACCCCCAAAACTGGAAGAAAATCCCCCAAAACCATAGATCCACCCCAAAACCACCCTAAACCTACCTGATATTCTCCAAAACCCACAATTTACACTTTTCCAACACGATGACCAACGAGAACACAACAAAACCCAACAGAGACCCCAAAACACGTCAAAAACACCCCAAACAAGAACGGCGACACCCCCAAAACTGGAAGAAAATCCGCCAAAACCATAGATCCACCCCAAAACCACCCTAAACCTACCTGATGTTCTCCAAAACCCACAATCCACACCTATTTAACATAATGACAAACAAGAAACCAACAACACCTAATGGAGACACCAAAACACGTCAAAAACACCCCAAAAAATATCGGCATCACCCCCAAAACTCGAAGAAAATCCTTCAAAACCATAGATCCACCCCAAAACCACCCTAAACCTACCTGATGTTCTCCAAAACCGACAATCCACTCCTATTTAACATAATGACAAACAAGAACACAACAAAACCTAATGGAGACCCCAAAACACGTCAAAAACACCCCAAAAAATATCGGCATCACCCCCAAAACTGGAAGAAAATACGCCAAAACCATAGATCCACCCCAAAACCACCCTAAACCTACCTGATGTTCTCCAAAACCCACAAATTACACTTTTCCATCACGATCACCAACGAGAACCCAACAAAACCCAACAGAGACCCCAAAAAACGTCAAAAACACCCCAAAAAATATCGGCATCACCCCCAAAACTGGAAGAAAATCCCCCAAAACCATAGATCCACCCCAAAACCACCCGAAACCTACCTGATGTTCTCCAAAACCCACAATTTACCCTTTTCCAACACGATGACCAACGAGAACACAACAAAACCCAACAGAGACCCCAAAAAACGTCAAAAACACCCCAAACTAGAACGGCATCACCCCCAAAACTGGAAGAAAATCCGCCAAAACCATAGATCCACCCCAAAACCACCTGAAACCTACCTGATGTTCTCCAAAACCCACAATCCACTCCTATTTAACATAATGACAAACAAGAACACAACAAAACCTAATGGAGACCCCAAAACACGTCAAAAACACCCCAACAAATATCGGCATCACCCCCAAAACTGGAAGAAAATACACCAAAACCATAGATCCACCCCAAAACCACCCTAAACCTACCTGATGTTCTCCAAAACCCACAATTTACCCATTTCCAACATGATGACCAACAAGAACCCAACAAAACCCAACGGAGACCCCAAAACACGTCAAAAACAACACAAAAAAGAACAGGATCACGCCAAAAAATTAAAGAAAACCCCAAATACCATATATCCACCCCAAAACAACCCTAAACCTACCTGATGTTCTCCAAAACCCACAATTTACCCTTTTCCAACACGATGACCAACGAGAACCCAACAAAACCCAACAGAGACCCCAAAAAACGTAAAAAACACCCCAAACAAGAACGGCATCACCCCCAAAACTGGAAGAAAATCCGCCAAAACCATAGATCCACCCCAAAACCACCCTAAACCTACCTGATCTTCTCCAAAACCCACAATCCACTCCTATTTAACATAATGACCAACAAGAACACAACAACACCCAACGGAGACCCCAAAACACGTCCAAAACACCGCAAAAATAAACAGGATCACGCCAAAAAATAGAAGAAAACCCCAAATACCATAGATTGACCCCAAAGACACCCTAAACCTACCTCATCTTCTCCAAAACCCACAATTTACACTTTTTCACCATGATGACGAACAAGATCCAAACTAAAACCCAAAGGAGAACCCAGAACACGTCAAAAACACAACTAAATAAAACGAGATAACCCCCAAAACTGAAAGAATATCTCCCAAAACCATAGATACACGCCAAAACCACCCTAAACCCAAATGATGTTCTCAAAACCCACAATCCACTCCTATTTAACATAATGACAAACAAGAACACAACAAAACCCAACGGAGACCCCAAAACACGTCCAAAACACCCCAAAAAAGAACAGGATCACGCCAAAAAATAGAAGAAAACCCCAAATACCATAGATCCACCCCAAAGACACCCTAAACCTACCTGATGTTCTCCTAATCCCAAAGCACACTCCCAACCACCATAAAACGCATTAGGAACTCAACGAAACGCAACGGAAACCCCAAAACACTTCAAAATCACACGAAGAAAGGAGAGGATCACTCCCCCAAAAAGAAGAAAACCCCAAATACCATATATCCACCCCAAAACAACCCTAAACCTACCTGATGTTCTCCAAAACCCACAATTTACCCTTTTCCAACACGATGACCAACGAGAACCCAACAAAACCCAACGGAGACCCCAAAACACGTCAAAAACACACCAAGCAAGAACTAGACGTGAAGAAATGGAAAAACAAAAACAGGTCTTTTTGTTTTCTCACTGGTTCAAATCTCCTGTTGGGAGCGCTGGGCCGGTGAATGGAGTGATACGTGGATGATTAATAGGTCCTAAACCCCCTGCAAGTCACTCTCCCTGTGGGCAACGAAGGGCTGTGGGAATTGCCACTAGTTAAATTCTCGGATGGGTCAGATAAAATCGAAGACCAAGGACCAGAAAGGGAGCAACTTACCAGATATATGGTGTATATATATGGTATAGGGGCCCCAGAAAATTAAAGAGTAAATTGAAAATGATCCATTACTATAAGATAGAATGACCAAAAGAACCCTTAAGACCCTATGTATTTTGATCCACGGAGGACGGGGTCTGTCAGGCTTTAAACATTAATAGTAGAATACCCGTGGATCCAGAAAAGAGCAAGCTGAAACATTGGAATTAGAAATTAGAGAGCAATTGATTAAGAACGAATATGTGCTACATTTGTGCCTGTGATGCACTTATATCACCAGATAACAGTAGCCTCTCCTATCCTGTTATCCTGTGACCCCGAGAACCAGATCAAAAACAACCTCACGGTTCGGACTTTAATCAAGGGGTCTGAGAAAGGAGAACTGTTCACAAAGGGACAGGTTAGGAATATGTGTATGTATAGGAATGTTCATGTATATGTAACGCTTTACTAAAGCAATTTGCCACTTAAGGCGTGCATGACCTTGGTGGAACTACCCGTCCCGTGCTACATGGAACTGAGTAAACATACCTACTTTACAATCTTACTTATCGTGGAGTCAGCTTTCTGTGAGTCATTTTGGTGAGCCAGGCAGGAGACAGTCTGCTCGGCTGCGGGATCGGCTGCGGCGCGGACGCCCCTAGGTGCACCCTGAGCGTTTTTGCTCTGTGGGGACTCCACTCTCAGCTGCTCACCGCAGGAGCAAAGATCTCCTGAAACTGCAGACAAACGGTACGTTTTCGGCTGCTGGAGGGATACTAACTGGAGTGTTAATAATAGTATGTGTTTTTATGTATGTATTTTGTGTTGACATTTTGTATACTGTAATATTTGCATGTTGTAAGTATTTTGTGTCGAAAGTGTTTGTGTAAGTGTAAGGCTTTGCAACAAAGTGTTACAAGTCACTTCACGAATAACACAGAGATAATACTTGTTTGGTTGGTTATCATTCTAAATTATATTCCTGTGGTATGAATGAGATGTGCTGGAGGCCTCCGTGTGCTATTGTGCTGTGTGAGGGAGGCGCAGCGTTCTGCAAAGCGAGTGCAGAGTTCCGATCCGTTGTTCCGTACTCTCCGCAAGGGGAGTGGGCAGAGACGAACGAAGTGCTTGACAGACTGAAAAGAAGTGCTGTTTTGTCCAAGTTTGAGTGGTGGTGCCTACTATATGGGCCCGGTGTATCTTGTGTATCTTGTGTATCTTGTGTATCTTGTGTATCCTATTTTTGCTCTTAAATGTTTTGACTGTGACAAGAAAAAGGCAGGAGCATGATATGACATGCTTCCTGCAACATATGAGGCCCGCACAGGCCGAGACCTGGACTCGCTGAGACCTGAACAGGCCAAGAGACCGGAGCGGCACCGAGAGACTGGAGCGGCGCTGGGAGACCCGAGACACTACGGAGGGAACTACCGCTGGACGGAGAGAGCCCTGAGAGACGCTGCAGAGACACGGACGGCTCTGAGAGACACAGAATAGACCGGACAGAAGCTGCAAAACGCGGGGAAATTGAAGTAATTGAGGAACATCCGAGATCGAGTTGCTACAGGAGACCAGAGGCGTCAGTGGACACCGGTCGCCGACCCTCACCGTGTGGCGAGTCGGCACAGAGCAGAGAAGCGGACATCAGGACCCTGCAGCCTGTCTGACGGAACCATGGAGGCAGCGGCAGCAGTGGCTGTGCTGCTTCACTCCAGCCTTCTTTTTATAAAAGGTTTATCTTGCAATGCAAAAAAGACTGTTAGTCCCCAGATCGGTGTTATAACTATTACTAATGACGACTTAGCGCTATTGCAGGGCACGAGTGCAGAGACGCAGACTACACTGCCAAATGACCACAAGCAGGTTCTTTCACTAACCTAAGGTTGCATCTGGCACTGCCTGCAGACGTATAGCAGACGTTACACTCTCTTTCCTAACTAGTAATCATGTGTCTCACCCATCTGTGGTGAATGGCCAGTGGCAAAAAGAAAAGGGGGGAGACAAAGACAGAAACGGTACAAGGAGAATGCCACTGACACTAACAGCATGGGTAATAGGAGTAGTATAAGTGACACAGGTGCGGAGCGGTGGCCGGCGCTGCTGCTCTGTGGGGCTCTCTGCCTGCTGCTCGCTCTCGCCTGCCTGTGCACTGCCGCCGACAGTGCTAGAGTAAAATGTGAAGACTGATCAGATGGCAGTTATGAGAGTGCTTATGTGAAGAAGACGTGTGCTGTACTTGACTTTGTGTGCAACAGTGGTCAGTGTGTGCCAAACAGATGGCAGTGTGATGGCTATCCGGATTGTGAAGATGGGTCTGATGAGAGTGCTGAGTTGTGTCATATGAAAACATGTCGGGTAAATGAAATTAGCTGTTGTCCTCAGTCAGTCCAGCGTATCCTGGTGTCCTGGAAATGTGATGGTGAAAAGAACTGTTACAGTGGAGAAGATGAAGAGAATTGTGGCATTGTGACTTGTAGTGCAGCAGAATTCACATGCAGTAGTGGGCAATGTATTTCCAAAAGCTTTGTCTGCAATGTTCAAGATGACTGCAGTGATGGTAGCGATGAGCTGGAGTGTGCACCTCCTACCTCTAGTGTTCATGACTTTCAGTGCAAGAGTTCTAACTGCATCCCTATCAGGTGGGTGTGTGATGATGATGCTGACTGCTCCGACCACTCGGATGAATCTTTGGAGCACTGTGGCCGCCTGCCTGCACCTCCAGTGACGTGTTCTACGAGTGAGGTGCAGTGCGGCTCAGGTGAATGTATCTACAAGAAGAGATGATGTGAAAGAGATCCGTATTGCAAGGATGGAAGTGATGAAATTAATTGCCCTTCCTGGACCAGTTCAGATGTGAAGATGGGAACTGTGTCCATGGGAGTAGGCAGTGCAGCGGTGTGAGAGACTGTCTGAAAGGCACTGATGAAGCATACTGTAACAATTCAGTGCTCTGGACCTAGAAAATTCAAGTGCAGAAGTGGCGAATGCATAGATATCAATAAAGTGTGTAACCAGCAGAGGACTGCAAGGACTGGGGTGATGAGCCCCTGAAGGAATGCAACATAAACGACTGTGACTGTCCAGCTGAGTTTGAGTTTGTAAACAAGAGAAACTGTGGAGATATTGATGAATACCAAAACCCTGGTATCTGTAGTCAAATCTGTATCAACGTGAAAGGTGGCCACAAATGTGAATGTAGCCGTGGCTATCAGATGAGTCGTGCTACAGGAACCTGGAAAGGGCCTTGTCAGAAGATAAAAAAGAAAGTGTTTCAACAAGCAGCTACGAGAGGAAAGAATCACTGAACCCCCGATGTGAGGGACTGTACCTTGTTTTACTGACTACTGAAACAGCTGTGAGAACTGCAGAAAGGGACCCACGCATCCAGAATAAAAGGACCAGTAACTACTGAAACTTGGAGGGTTGAGAAACTGAAACTCAAGCTAAGGAAGAACTAATGTTCTGGCAATGAGGCTCTGCATGAATTAAGGATGCCAAATAAAGGGGACAAGCCTAAAGGGAGCACTCTCAGCTGCTCACCGCAGGAGCAAAGATCTCCTGAAACTGCAGACAAACGGTACGTTTTCGGCTGCTGGAGGGATACTAACTGGAGTGTTAATAATTGTACGTGTTTTTATGAATATATTTTGTGTTGAATCATAGAATCATAGAATATCCTGAGTTGGAAGGGACCCTTAAGGATCATCAAGTCCAACTCTTGACACCGCACAGGTCTACCCAAAAGTTCAGACCATGTGCCTAAGTTCACAGTCCAATCTCTTCTTAAATTCAGACAGGCTCGGTGCAGTGACCACTTCCCTGGGGAGCGTGTTCCATTGTGCAACCACCCTGTGAAGAACCCCCTCCTGACGTCCAGCCTAAATTTCCCCTGCCTCAGCTTAACTCCGTTCCCGCGGGTCCTGTCACTAGTGTTGATGGAGAAAAGGTCTCCTGCCTCTCGACACCCCCTTACGAGGAAGTTGTAGACTGTGATGAGGTCTCCCCTCAGCCTCCTCTTCTCCAGGCTGAACAGGCCCAGTGACCTCAGCCGTTCCTCGTACGTCTTCCCCTCAAGGCCTTTCACCATCTTCACAGCCCTCCTCTGGACACTTTCCAACAGTTTCATGTCCTTTTTATACTGTGGTGCCCAGAACTGCACACAGTACTCGAGGTGAGGCCGCACCAGCGCAGAGTAGAGCGGGACAATCACCTCCCTTGACCTACTAGCGATGCCGTGCTTAATGCACCCCAGGACACGATTGGCCCTCCTGGCTGCCAGGGCACACTGCTGGCTCATAGTCAACTTGCTGTCTACCACGACCCCCAGATCCCTCTCTTCTAGGCTGCTCTCCAGCGTCTCATCGCCCAGTCTGTACGTGCAGCCAGGGTTTCCCCGTCCCAGGTGCAGGACCCGGCACTTGCTCTTATTGAACTTCATGTGGTTGGTGATCGCCCAGCTCTCCAACCTGTCCAGATCCCTCTGTAAGGCCTTTACGCCCTCATTTGAGTCCACAACTCCTCCAAGTTTGGTGTCATCAGCAAACTTGCTCAAAATACCCTCTATTCCTACATCCAGATCGTTTATAAAAATATTGAAAAGTACCGGCCCTAAAATGGAGCCTTGAGGGACCCCACTGGTGACCGCCCGCCAGCGTGACGCAGCCCCATTTACCATAACCCTTTGGGCCCTGCCCGTTAGCCAATTGCTCACCCATCGTATGATGTTTTTATTTAGCTGTATGGTGGACATTTTGTCCTGTAGGATCCTATGGGAAACCGTGTCAAAAGCCTTGCTGAAGTCCAAAAAAATCACATCAGCTGGTTTCCCTTGGTCCACCATACGGGTGACCTTATAATAAAAGGAAATCAGGTTAGTTAGGCAGGACCTACCCTTCACAAACCCATGCTGGTTGGGACCAATGACTGCTTTGTCCCCCAGGTGCGCCTCAATAAGTTCGAGAACCATCTTCTCCATGATTTTACCAGGCACTGACGTGAGACTGACAGGCCTGTAATTGCTAGGGTCTTCTTTCTGACCCTTCTTGAAAATCGGCACAACATTTGCCAGCTTCCAGTCTACCGGGACCTCTCCAAATTCCCAGGGTCGTTGAAAAATAATTGAAAGAGGTTCCGCGATGACGTCCGCCAGCTCTTTCAGCACCCGGGGATGAATCCCATCCGGATCCATGGACTTGTAGGGATCCAGGTGGAGTAGCAAATCCCGCACACGTTCAGGGTCAGTTGGGAGTTTGTCATCCCCACCGTCCCGGCCCTCCAGCTCAGGGCACCCTGGGTCCCGAAGCCCATCATCGGCATTGAAGACAGAGGCAAAGAAGGCGTTAAGCGTCTCTGCTTTGCCTATGTCATCGTCTGTGAGGAGACCTTCCCTATCAAGGAGCGGCCCTATGTATTTTTTAGTTCTCCTTTTTCCATTTACATATCTAAAAAAACCCTTTTTATTTTCTCTCACAGACACAGCCAGCTTCAACTCTAGCTGTGCTTTGGCCACTCGAACTTTCTCCCTACAAACACGAACAGCATCCCTGTATTCTTTCCATGACGCCAGGCCCTCCTTCCAGTAGCGAAACAATCTCTGTTTCCGCCTAATTTCCATTAGAACGTTCCTGGTCAGCCACGCCGGCCTCCTGCCCCGCCTGCCTGACTTGCGATATTTAGGAATTGCCTGATCTTGTGCTTCTAGGAGGCATCGCTTAAAGAGTGACCAGCACTGGTGGACATCGAGGCCTTCAAGAGCAGTTTCCCAGGGGACCTTGCTGACTAGTTCCCTGAGCAGCCTGAAGTCCGCTTTCCCCATATCTAGGGATGAGGTTTTGGTGGCACTTTTCCTTCTGTCACCATAAATTTTGAACTCAACCACTTCATGGTCGCTATGACCGACGCGGCCACCAATCACCACATCTCCCACCAGACCCTCTCTGATTTCTAGCAACAGGTCTAGGAGGGCACCTTTCCTAGTTGGCTCCGTTAGCACCTGCACCAAGAAGTTATCAATATGACATTTTGTATATTGTAATGTTTCCATATTGTAAGTATTTTGTGTCGAAAGTGTTTGTGTAAGTGTAAGGCTTTGCAACAAAGTGTTACAAGTCACTTCACGAAGAACACAGTCAGAGACAATACTTGTTTGGTTGTTATCATTCTAAATTATATTCCTGTGGTATGAATGAGATGTGCTGGAGGCCTCCGTGTGCTATTGTGCTGTGTGAGGGAGACGCAGCGTTCTGCAAAGCGAGTGCAGAGTTCCGATCCGTTGTTCTGTACTCTCCGCAAGGGGAGTGGGCAGAGACGAACGAAGTGCTTGACAGACTGAAAAGAAGTGCTGTTTTGTCCAAGTTTGAGTGGTGGTGCCTACTATATGGGCCCGGTGTATCTTGTGTATCTTGTGTATCTTGTGTATCCTATTTTTGCTCTTGAATGTTTTGACTGTGACAAGAAAAAGGCAGGAGCATGATATGACATGCTTCCTGCAACATATGAGGCCCGCACAGGCCGAGACCTGGACTCGCTGAGACCTGAACAGGCCAAGAGACCGGAGCGGCACCGAGAGACTGGAGCGGCGCTGGGAGACCCGAGACACTACGGAGGGAACTACCGCTGGACGGAGAGAGCCTGAGAGACGCTGCAGATACACGGACGGCTCTGAGAGACACAGAATAGACCGGACAGAAGCTGCAAAACGCGGGGAAATTGAAGTAATTGAGGAACATCCGAGATCGAGTTGCTACAGGAGACCAGAGGCGTCAGTGGACACCGGTCGCCGACCCTCACCGTGTGGCGAGTCGGCACAGAGCAGAGGAGCGGACATCAGGACCCTGCAGCCTGTCTGACGGAACCATGGAGGCAGCGGCAGCAGCGGCTGTGCTGCTTCACTCTAGCCTTCTTTTTATAAAACGTTTATCTTGCAATGCAAAAAAGACTGTTAGTCCCCAGATCGGTGTTATAACTATTACTAATGACGACTTAGCGCTATTGCAGGGCACGAGTGCAGAGACGCAGACTACACTGCCAAATGACCACAAGCAGGTTCTTTCACTAACCTAAGGTTGCATCTGGCACTGCCTGCAGACGTATAGCAGACGTTACACTCTCTTTCCTAACTAGTAATCATGTGTCTCACCCATCTATGGTGAATGGCCAGTGGCAAAAAGAAAAGGGGGGAGACAAAGACAGAAACGGTACAAGGAGGATGCCACTGACACTAACAGCATGGGTAATACGAGTAGTATAAGTGACACAGGTGACGGTGCAGGTCGCTCTGCCTGCTGCTCGCTCTCGCCGGCCTGTGCACTGCTACAGGAACGTGGAAAGGGCCTTATCAGATGATAAAAAGAAGAAAGATAAAAAAGAAAGTGTAAAAATACAAAAGAATGTATCAGAAGATAAAAAAATTAAGTGTTTTAACAAGTAGCCACGAGAGAAAAGAATCACTGAACCCCCGATGTGAGGGACTATACCTTTTTTTACTGGCTACTGAAACTAGGCCCTTTCCAGGTTCCTATAGCACGACTCATCTGATAGCCACGGCTACATTCACATTTGTGGCCACCTTTCACGTTGATACAGATTTGACTACAGATACCAGGGTTTTGGTATTCATCAATATCTCCACAGTTTCTCTTGTTTACAAACTCAAACTCAGCTGGACAGTCACAGTCGTTTATGTTGCATTCCTTCAGGGGCTCATCACCCCAGTCCTTGCAGTCCTCTGCTGGTTACACACTTTATTGATATCTATGCATTCGCCACTTCTGCACTTGAATTTGCCAGGTCCAGAGCACTGAATTGTTACAGTATGCTTCATCAGTGCCTTTCAGACAGTCTCTCACACCGCTGCACTGCCTACTCCCATGGACACAGTTCCCATCTTCACATCTGAACTGGTCCAGGAAGGGCAATTAATTTCATCACTTCCATCCTTGCAATACGGATCTCTTTCACATCATCTCTTCTTGTAGATACATTCACCTGAGCCGCACTGCACCTCACTCGTAGAACACGTCACTGGAGGTGCAGGCAGGCGGCCACAGTGCTCCAAAGATTCATCCGAGTGGTCGGAGCAGTCAGCATCATCATCACACACCCACCTGATAGGGATGCAGTTAGAACTCTTGCACTGAAAGTCATGAACACTAGAGGTAGGAGGTGCACACTCCAGCTCATCGCTACCATCACTGCAGTCATCTTGAACATTGCAGACAAAGCTTTTGGAAATACATTGCCCACTACTGCATGTGAATTCTGCTGCACTACAAGTCACAATGCCACAATTCTCTTCATCTTCTCCACTGTAACAGTTCTTTTCACCATCACATTTCCAGGACACCAGGATACGCTGGACTGACTGAGGACAACAGCTAATTTCATTTACCCGACATGTTTTCATATGACACAACTCAGCACTCTCATCAGACCCATCTTCACAATCCGGATAGCCATCACACTGCCATCTGTTTGGCACACACTGACCACTGTTGCACACAAAGTCAAGTACAGCACACGTCTTCTTCACATAAGCACTCTCATAACTGCCATCTGAGCAGTCTTCACATTTTACTCTAGCACTGTCGGCGGCAGTGCACAGGCAGGCGAGAGCGAGCAGCAGGCAGAGAGCCCCACAGAGCAGCAGCGCCGGCCACCGCTCCGCACCTGTGTCACTTATACTACTCCTATTACCCATGCTGTTAGTGTCAGTGGCATTCTCCTTGTACCGTTTCTGTCTTTGTCTCCCCCCTTTTCTTTTTGCCACTGGCCATTCACCACAGATGGGTGAGACACATGATTACTAGTTAGGAAAGAGAGTGTAACGTCTGCTATACGTCTGCAGGCAGTGCCAGATGCAACCTTAGGTTAGTGAAAGAACCTGCTTGTGGTCATTTGGCAGTGTAGTCTGCGTCTCTGCACTCGTGCCCTGCAATAGCGCTAAGTCGTCATTAGTAATAGTTATAACACCGATCTGGGGACTAACAGTCTTTTTTGCATTGCAAGATAAACGTTTTATAAAAAGAAGGCTAGAGTGAAGCAGCACAGCCGCTGCTGCCGCTGCCTCCATGGTTCCGTCAGACAGGCTGCAGGGTCCTGATGTCCGCTCCTCTGCTCTGTGCCGACTCGCCACACGGTGAGGGTCGGCGACCGGTGTCCACTGACGCCTCTGGTCTCCTGTAGCAACTCGATCTCGGATGTTCCTCAATTACTTCAATTTCCCCGCGTTTTGCAGCTTCTGTCCGGTCTATTCTATGTCTCTCAGAGCCGTCCGTGTCTCTGCAGCGTCTCTCAGGGCTCTCTCCGTCCAGCGGTAGTTCCCTCCGTAGTGTCTCGGGTCTCCCAGCGCCGCTCCAGTCTCTCGGTGCCGCTCCGGTCTCTTGGCCTGTTCAGGTCTCAGCGAGTCCAGGTCTCGGCCTGTGCGGGCCTCATATGTTGCAGGAAGCATGTCATATCATGCTCCTGCCTTTTTCTTGTCACAGTCAAAACATTTAAGAGCAAAAATAGGATACACAAGATACACAAGATACACAAGATACACCGGGCCCATATAGTAGGCACCACCACTCAAACTTGGACAAAACAGCACTTCTTTTCAGTCTGTCAAGCACTTCGTTCGTCTCTGCCCACTCCCCTTGCGGAGAGTACGGAACAACGGATCGGAACTCTGCACTCGCTTTGCAGAACGCTGCGTCTCCCTCACACAGCACAATAGCACACGGAGGCCTCCAGCACATCTCATTCATACCACAGGAATATAATTTAGAATGATAACCAACGAAACAAGTATTGTCTCTGACTGTGTTCTTCGTGAAGTGACTTGTAACACTTTGTTGCAAAGCCTTACACTTACACAAACACTTTCGACACAAAATACTTACAACATGCAAATATTACAGTATACAAAATGTCAACACAAAATACATACATAAAAACACATACTATTATTAACACTCCAGTTAGTATCCCTCCAGCAGCCGAAAACGTAACGTTTGTCTGCAGTTTCAGGAGATCTTTGCTCCTGCGGTGAGCAGCTGAGACTGGAGTCCCCTCCGAGCAAAAACGCTCAGGGTGCACCTAGGGGCGTCCGCGCCGCAGCCGATCCCGCAGCCGAGCAGACTGTCTCCTGCCTGGCTCACCAAAATGACTCACAGAAAGCTGACTCCACGATAAGTAAGATTGTAAAGTAGGTATGTTTACTCAGTTCCATGTAGCACGGGACGGGTAGTTCCACCAAGGTCATGCACGCCTTAAGTGGCAAATTGCTTTAGTAAAGCGTTACATATACATGAACATTCCTATACATACACATATTCCTAACCTGTCCCTTTGTGAACAGTTCTCCTTTCTCAGACCCCTTGATTAAAGTCCGAACCGTGAGGTTGTTTTTGATCTGGTTCTCGGGGTCACAGGATAACAGGATAGGAGAGGCTACTGTTATCTGGTGATATAAGTGCATCACGGGCACAAATGTAGCACATATTCGTTCTTAATCAATTGCTCTCTAATTTCTAATTCCAATGTTTCAGCTTGCTCTTTTCTGGATCCACGGGTATTCTACTATTAATGTTTAAAGCCTGACAGACCCCGTCCTCCGTGGATCAAAATACATAGGGTCTTAAGGGTTCTTTTGGTCATTCTATCTTATAGTAATGGATCATTTTCAATTTACTCTTTAATTTTCTGGGGCCCCTATACCATATATATACACCATATATCTGGTAAGTTGCTCCCTTTCTGGTCCTTGGTCTTCGATTTTATCTGACCCATCCGAGAATTTAACTAGTGGCAATTCCCACAGCACTTCGTTGCCCACAGGGAGAGTGACTTGCAGGGGGTTTAGGACCTATTAATCATCCACGTATCACTCCATTCACCGGCCCAGCGCTCCCAACAGGAGATTTGAACCAGTGAGAAAACAAAAAGACCTGTTTTTGTTTTTTTTTTTTTCATCACTTCTAGTTATTTTTTGGTGTGTTTTTGACGTGTTTTGGGGTCTCCGTTGGGTTTTGTTGGGTTCTCGTTGGTCATCATGGTGGAAAAGGGTAAATTGTGGGTTTTGGAGAACATCAGGTAGGTTTAGGGTGGTTTTGGGGTGGATCTATGGTTTTGGTGTATTTTCTTCCAGTTTTGGGGGTGATGCCGATATTTTTTGGGGTGTTTTTGACGTGTTTTGGGGTCTCCGTTGGGTTTCGTTGGGTTTTCCGTGGTCATCATGTTGGAAAAGGGTAAATTGCTGGTTTTGGAGAACTTCAGGTAGGTTTAGGGGTAGTTTTCGCGTGGATTCATGGTATTTGGGGTTTTCTTCTTTTTGGGGGAGTGATCCTCTCCTTTCTTCGGGTGATTTTGAAGTGTTTTGGGGTTTCCGTTGCGTTTCGTTGAGTTCCTAATGCGTTTTATGGTGGTTGGGAGTGTGCTTTGGGATTAGGAGAACATCAGGTAGGTTTAGGGTGTCTTTGGGGTGGATCTATGGTATTTGGGGTTTTCTTCTATTTTTTGGCATGAACCTGTTCTTTTTTGGGGTGTTTTGGACGTGTTTTGGGGTCTCCGTTGGGTTTTGTTGTGTTCTTGTTTGTCATTATGTTAAATAGGTGTGGATTGTGGGTTTTGAGAACATCATTTGGGTTTAGGGTGGTTTTGGCGTGTATCTATGGTTTTGGGAGATATTCTTTCAGTTTTGGGGGTTATCTCGTTTTATTTAGTTGTGTTTTTGACGTGTTCTGGGTTCTCCTTTGGGTTTTAGTTTGGATCTTGTTCGTCATCATGGTGAAAAAGTGTAAATTGTGGGTTTTGGAGAAGATGAGGTAGGTTTAGGGTGTCTTTGGGGTCAATCTATGGTATTTGGGGTTTTCTTCTATTTTTTGGCGTGATCCTGTTTATTTTGGCGGTGTTTTGGACGTGTTTTGGGGTCTCCGTTGGGTGTTGTTGTGTTCTTGTTGGTCATTATGTTAAATAGGAGTGGATTGTGGGTTTTGGAGAAGATCAGGTAGGTTTAGGGTGGTTTTGGGGTGGATCTATGGTTTTGGCGGATTTTCTTCCAGTTTTGGGGGTGATGCCGTTCTTGTTTGGGGTGTTTTTTACGTTTTTTGGGGTCTCTGTTGGGTTTTGTTGTGTTCTCGTTGGTCATCGTGTTGGAAAAGGGTAAATTGTGGGTTTTGGAGAACATCAGGTAGGTTTAGGGTTGTTTTGGGGTGGATCTATGGTATTTGGGGTTTTCTTTAATTTTTTGGCGTGATCCTGTTCTTTTTTGTGTTGTTTTTGACGTGTTTTGGGGTCTCCGTTGGGTTTTGTTGGGTTCTTGTTGGTCATCATGTTGGAAATGGGTAAATTGTGGGTTTTGGAGAACATCAGGTAGGTTTAGGGTGGTTTTGGGGTGGATCTATGGTTTTGGTGTATTTTCTTCCAGTTTTGGGGGTGATGCCGATATTTTTTGGGGTGTTTTTGACGTGTTTTGGGGTCTCCATTAGGTTTTGTTGGGTTCTTGTTTGTCATTATGTTAAATAGGAGTGGATTGTGGGTTTTGGAGAACATCAGGTAGGTTTCAGGTGGTTTTGGGGTGGATCTATGGTTTTGGCGGATTTTCTTCCAGTTTTGGGGGTGATGCCGTTCTAGTTTGGGGTGTTTTTGACGTTTTTTGGGGTCTCTGTTGGGTTTTGTTGTGTTCTCGTTGGTCATCGTGTTGGAAAAGGGTAAATTGTGGGTTTTGGAGAACATCAGGTAGGTTTCGGGTGGTTTTGGGGTGGATCTATGGTTTTGGGGGATTTTCTTCCAGTTTTGGGGGTGATGCCGATATTTTTTGGGGTGTTTTTGACGTTTTTTGGGGTCTCTGTTGGGTTTTGTTGTGTTCTCGTTGGTGATCGTGATGGAAAAGTGTAATTTGTGGGTTTTGGAGAAGATCAGGTAGGTTTAGGGTGGTTTTGGGGTGGATCTATGGTTTTGGCGTATTTTCTTCCAGTTTTGGGGGTGATGCCGATATTTTTTGGGGTGTTTTTGACGTGTTTTGGGGTCTCCATTAGGTTTTGTTGTGTTCTTGTTTGTCATTATGTTAAATAGGAGTGGATTGTGGGTTTTGGAGAACATCAGGTAGGTTTAGGGTGGTTTTGGGGTGGATCTATGCTTTTGGCGGATTTTCTTCGAGTTTTGGGGGTGATGCCGATATTTTTTGGGGTGTTTTTGACGTGTTTTGGTGTCTCCATTAGGTGTTGTTGGTTTCTTGTTTGTCATTATGTTAAATAGGTGTGGATTGTGGGTTTTGGAGAACATCAGGTAGGTTTAGGGTGGTTTTGGGGTGGATCTATGGTTTTGGGGGATTTTCTTCCAGTTTTGGGGGTGATGCCGTTCTTGTTTGGGGTGTTTTTGACGTGTTTTGGGGTCTCTGTTGGGTTTTGTTGTGTTCTCGTTGGTCATCGTGTTGGAAAAGTGTAAATTGTGGGTTTTGGAGAATATCAGGTAGGTTTAGGGTGGTTTTGGGGTGGATCTATGGTTTTGGGGGATTTTCTTCCAGTTTTGGGGGTGATGCCGATATTTGTTGGGGTGTTTTTTACGTGTTTTGGGGTCTCCATTAGGTTTTGTTGTGTTCTTGTTGGTCATTATGTTAAATAGGAGTGGATTGTGGGTTTTGGAGAACATCAGGTAGGTTTAGGGTGGTTTTGGGGTGGATCTATGGTATTCAGTTTTTTTTTTTGTTTGGGGATGGGGGGGGGGGGTGATCCTGGTCTTTTTCTGTTGTTTTTGACGTGTTTTGGGGTCTCCGTTGTGTTTCATTGGGTTTTCCATGGTCATCGTGTTGTAAAAGGGTAAATTGTGGGTTTTGGAGAACTTCAGGTAGGTTTAGGGGGAGTTTTCACGTGGATTCATGGTATTTGGGGTTTTCTTCTTTTTGGGGGAGTGATCCTCTCCTTTCTTCGGGTGATTTTGAAGTGTTTTGGGGTTTCCGTTGCGTTTCGTTGAGTTCCTAATGTGTTTTATGGTGGTTGGGAGTGTGCTTTGGGATTAGGAGAACATCAGGTAGGTTTAGGGTGTCTTTGGGGTGGATCTATGGTATTTGGGGTTTTCTTCTATTTTTTGGCGTGATCCTGTTCTTTTTTGTGGTGTTTTGGACGTGTTTTGGGGTCTCCGTTGGGTTTTGTTGTGTTCTCGTTGGTCATTATGTTAAATAGGTGTGGATTGTGGGTTTTGGAGAAGATCAGGTAGGTTTAGGGTGGTTTTGGGGTGGATCTATGGTTTTGGGGGATTTTCTTCCAGTTTTGGGGGTGATGCCGTTCTTGTTTGGGGTGTTTTTTAAGGTTTTTGGGGTCTCTGTTTTGTTTTGTTGGGTTCTCGTTGGTCATCATGGTGGAAAAGGGTACATTGTGGGTTTTGGAGAAGATCAGGTAGGTTTAGGGTGGTTTTGGGGTGGATCTATGGTTTTGGCGTATTTTCTTCCAGATTTGGGGGTGATGCCGATATTTTTTGGGGTGTTTTTGACGTGTTTTGGGGTCTCCATTGTGTTTCATTGGGTTTTCCATGGTCATCATGGCGGAAAAGGGTAAATTGTGGTTTTTGGAGAAGATCAGGTAGGTTTAGGGTGGTTTTGGGGTGGATCTATGGTTTTGGCGTATTTTCTTCCAGTTTTGGGTGTGATGCCATTCTTGTTTGGGGTGTTTTTTAAGGTTTTTGGTGTCTCTGTTTGGTTTTGTTGGGTTCTCGTTGGTCATCATGGTGGAAAAGGGTATATTGTGGGTTTTGGAGAACATCAGGTAGGTTTAGGGTGGTTTTGGGGTGGATCTATGGTATTCAGTTTTTTTTTTTTGTTTGGGGATGGGGGGGGGGGGGATGATCCTGGTCTTTTTCTGTTGTTTTTGACGTGTTTTGGGGTCTCCGTTGTGTTTCATTGGGTTTTCCATGGTCATCGTGTTGTAAAAGGGTAAATTGTGGGTTTTGGAGAACTTCAGGTAGGTTTAGGGGGAGTTTTCACGTGGATTCATGGTATTTGGGGTTTTCTTCTTTTTGGGGGAGTGATCCTCTCCTTTCTTCGGGTGATTTTGAAGTGTTTTGGGGTTTCCGTTGCGTTTCGTTGAGTTCCTAATGTGTTTTATGGTGGTTGGGAGTGTGCTTTGGGATTAGGAGAACATCAGGTAGGTTTAGGGTGTCTTTGGGGTGGATCTATGGTATTTGGGGTTTTCTTCTATTTTTTGGCGTGATCCTGTTCTTTTTTTTTGGGTGTATTTGACGTGTTTTGGGGTCTCCGTTGGGTTTTGTTGTGTTCCTGTTGGTCTTTCTGTTAAATAGGTGTGGATTGTGGGTTTTGGAGAACTTCAGGTAGGTTTAGTGTGGTTTTGGGTTTGATCTATGGTTTTGGGGGATTTTCTTCCAGTTTTGGGGGTGATGCCGTTCTTGTTTGGGGTGTTTTTTAAGGTTTTTGGGGTCTCTGTTGGGTTTTGTTGGGTTCTCGTTGGTCATCATGGTGGAAAAGGGTAAATTGTGGGTTTTGGCGAAGATCATTTAGGTTTCGGGTGGTTTTGGGGTGGATCTATGGTTTTGGCGTATTTTCTTCCAGTTTTGGGGGTGATGCCGATATTTTTTGGGGTGTTTTTGACGTGTTTTGGGGTCTCCATTAGGTTTTGTTGTGTTCTTGTTGGTCATTATGTTAAATAGGTGTGGATTGTGGGTTTTGGAGAAGATCAGGTAGGTTTAGGGTGGTTTTGGGGTGGATCTATGGTTTTGGGGGATTTTCTTCCAGTTTTGGGTGTGATGCCATTCTTGTTTGGGGTGTTTTTTAAGGTTTTTGGGGTCTCTGTTGGGTTTTGTTGGGTTCTCGTTGGTCATCATGGTGGAAAAGGGTAAATTGTGGGTTTTGGAGAAGATCAGGTAGGTTTAGGGTGGTTTTGGGGTGGATCTATGGTTTTGGCGTATTTTCTTCCAGTTTTGGGGGTGATGCCGATATTTTTTGGGGTGTTTTGGACGTGTTTTGTCTTCTCCGTTGGGTTTTGTTGTGTTCTCGTTGGTCATCATGGTGGAAAAGGGTACATTGTGGGTTTTGGAGAAGATCAGGTAGGTTTAGGGTGGTTTTGGGGTGGATCTATGGTTTTGGCGTATTTTCTTCCAGTTTTGGGGGTGATGCCGATATTTTTTGGGGTGTTTTTGACGTGTTTTGGGGTCTCCATTAGGTTTTGTTGTGTTCTTGTTGGTCATTATGTTAAATAGGTGTGGATTGTGGGTTTTGGAGAAGATCAGGTAGGTTTAGGGTGGTTTTGGGGTGGATCTATGGTATTCAGTTTTTTTTTTTGTTTGGGGATGGGGGGGGGGGATGATCCTGGTCTTTTTCTGTTGTTTTTGACGTGTTTTGGGGTCTCCGTTGTGTTTCATTGGGTTTTCCATGGTCATCGTGTTGTAAAAGGGTAAATTGTGGGTTTTGGAGAACTTCAGGTAGGTTTAGGGGGAGTTTTCACGTGGATTCATGGTATTTGGGGTTTTCTTCTTTTTGGGGGAGTGATCCTCTCCTTTCTTCGGGTGATTTTGAAGTGTTTTGGGGTTTCCGTTGCGTTTCGTTGAGTTCCTAATGTGTTTTATGGTGGTTGGGAGTGTGCTTTGGGATTAGGAGAACATCAGGTAGGTTTAGGGTGTCTTTGGGGTGGATCTATGGTATTTGGGGTTTTCTTCCATTTTTTGGCGTGATCCTGTTCTTTTTTGTGGTGTTTTGGACGTGTTTTGGGGTCTCCGTTGGGTTTTGTTGTGTTCTCGTTGGTCATTATGTTAAATAGGTGTGGATTGTGGGTTTTGGAGAAGATCAGGTAGGTTTAGGGTGGTTTTGGGGTGGATCTATGGTTTTGGGGGATTTTCTTCCAGTTTTGGGGGTGATGCCGTTCTTGTTTGGGGTGTTTTTTAAGGTTTTTGGGGTCTCTGTTGGGTTTTGTTGGGTTCTCGTTGGTCATCATGGTGGAAAAGGGTACATTGTGGGTTTTGGAGAAGATCAGGTAGGTTTAGGGTGGTTTTGGGGTGGATCTATGGTTTTGGCGTATTTTCTTCCAGATTTGGGGGTGATGCCGATATTTTTTGGGGTGTTTTTGACGTGTTTTGGGGTCTCCATTGTGTTTCATTGGGTTTTCCATGGTCATCATGGCGGAAAAGGGTAAATTGTGGGTTTTGGAGAAGATCAGGTAGGTTTAGGGTGGTTTTGGGGTGGATCTATGGTTTTGGGGGATTTTCTTCCAGTTTTGGGTGTGATGCCATTCTTGTTTGGGGTGTTTTTTAAGGTTTTTGGTGTCTCTGTTTGGTTTTGTTGGGTTCTCGTTGGTCATCATGGTGGAAAAGGGTATATTGTGGGTTTTGGAGAACATCAGGTAGGTTTAGGGTGGTTTTGGGGTGGATCTATGGTATTCAGTTTTTTTTTTTTGTTTGGGGATGGGGGGGGGGGGGGATGATCCTGGTCTTTTTCTGTTGTTTTTGACGTGTTTTGGGGTCTCCGTTGTGTTTCATTGGGTTTTCCATGGTCATCGTGTTGTAAAAGGGTAAATTGTGGGTTTTGGAGAACTTCAGGTAGGTTTAGGGGGAGTTTTCACGTGGATTCATGGTATTTGGGGTTTTCTTCTTTTTGGGGGAGTGATCCTCTCCTTTCTTCGGGTGATTTTGAAGTGTTTTGGGGTTTCCGTTGCGTTTCGTTGAGTTCCTAATGTGTTTTATGGTGGTTGGGAGTGTGCTTTGGGATTAGGAGAACATCAGGTAGGTTTAGGGTGTCTTTGGGGTGGATCTATGGTATTTGGGGTTTTCTTCTATTTTTTGGCGTGATCCTGTTCTCTTTTTTTGGGTGTATTTGACGTGTTTTGGGGTCTCTGTTGGGTTTTGTTGTGTTCCTGTTGGTCTTTCTGTTAAATAGGTGTGGATTGTGGGTTTTGGAGAACTTCAGGTAGGTTTAGTGTGGTTTTGGGTTTGATCTATGGTTTTGGGGGATTTTCTTCCAGTTTTGGGGGTGATGCCATTCTTGTTTGGGGTGTTTTTTAAGTTTTTTGGGGTCTCTGTTGGTTTTTGTTGGGTTCTCGTTGGTCATCATGGTGGAAAAGGGTAAATTGTGGGTTTTGGCGAAGATCATTTAGGTTTCGGGTGGTTTTGGGGTGGATCTATGGTTTTGGCGTATTTTCTTCCAGTTTTGGGGGTGATGCCGATATTTTTTGGGGTGTTTTTGACGTGTTTTGGGGTCTCCATTAGGTTTTGTTGTGTTCTTGTTGGTCATTATGTTAAATAGGTGTGGATTGTGGGTTTTGGAGAAGATCAGGTAGGTTTAGGGTGGTTTTGGGGTGGATCTATGGTTTTGGGGGATTTTCTTCCAGTTTTGGGTGTGATGCCATTCTTGTTTGGGGTGTTTTTTAAGGTTTTTGGGGTCTCTGTTGGGTTTTGTTGGGTTCTCGTTGGTCATCATGGTGGAAAAGGGTAAATTGTGGGTTTTGGAGAAGATCAGGTAGGTTTAGGGTGGTTTTGGGGTGGATCTATGGTTTTGGCGTATTTTCTTCCAGTTTTGGGGGTGATGCCGATATTTTTTGGGGTGTTTTGGACGTGTTTTGTCTTCTCCGTTGGGTTTTGTTGTGTTCTCGTTGGTCATCATGGTGGAAAAGGGTACATTGTGGGTTTTGGAGAAGATCAGGTAGGTTTAGGGTGGTTTTGGGGTGGATCTATGGTTTTGGCGTATTTTCTTCCAGTTTTGGGGGTGATGCCGATATTTTTTGGGGTGTTTTTGACGTGTTTTGGGGTCTCCATTAGGTTTTGTTGTGTTCTTGTTGGTCATTATGTTAAATAGGTGTGGATTGTGGGTTTTGGAGAAGATCAGGTAGGTTTAGGGTGGTTTTGGGGTGGATCTATGGTATTCAGTTTTTTTTTTTTGTTTGGGGATGGGGGGGGGGGATGATCCTGGTCTTTTTCTGTTGTTTTTGACGTGTTTTGGGGTCTCCGTTGTGTTTCATTGGGTTTTCCATGGTCATCGTGTTGTAAAAGGGTAAATTGTGGGTTTTGGAGAACTTCAGGTAGGTTTAGGGGGAGTTTTCACGTGGATTCATGGTATTTGGGGTTTTCTTCTTTTTAGGGGAGTGATCCTCTCCTTTCTTCGGGTGATTTTGAAGTGTTTTGGGGTTTCCGTTGCGTTTCGTTGAGTTCCTAATGTGTTTTATGGTGGTTGGGAGTGTGCTTTGGGATTAGGAGAACATCAGGTAGGTTTAGGGTGTCTTTGGGGTGGATCTATGGTATTTGGGGTTTTCTTCTATTTTTTGGCGTGATCCTGTTCTTTTTTTTTGGGTGTTTTTGACGTGTTTTGGGGTCTCCGTTGGGTTTTGTTGTGTTCCTGTTGGTGTTTCTGTTAAATAGGTGTGGATTGTGGGTTTTGGAGAACTTCAGGTAGGTTTAGTGTGGTTTTGGGGTGGATCTATGGTTTTGGGGGATTTTCTTTCAGTTTTGGGGGTGATGCCGTTCTTGTTTGGGGTGTTTTTTAAGGTTTTTGGGGTCTCTGTTGGGTTTTGTTGGGTTCTCGTTGGTCATCATGGTGGAAAAGGGTAAATTGTGGGTTTTGGAGAACATCAGGTAGGTTTAGGGTGGTTTTGGGGTGGATCTATGGTTTTGGCGTATTTTCTTCCAGTTTTGGGGGTGATGCCGATATTTTTTTGGGTGTTTTTGACGTGTTTTGTGGTCTCCATTAGGTTTTGTTGTGTTCTTGTTGGTCATTATGTTAAATAGGTGTGGATTGTGGGTTTTGGAGAAGATCAGGTAGGTTTAGGGTGGTTTTGGGGTGGATCTATGGTTTTGGGGGATTTTCTTCCAGTTTTGGGGGTGATGCCATTCTTGTTTGGGGTGTTTTTTAAGGTTTTTGGGGTCTCTGTTGGGTTTTGTTGGGTTCTCGTTGGTCATCATGGTGGAAAAGGGTAAATTGTGGGTTTTGGAGAAGATCAGGTAGGTTTAGGGTGGTTTTGGGGTGGATCTATGGTTTTGGCGTATTTTCTTCCAGATTTGGGGGTGATGCCGATATTTTTTGGGGTGTTTTTGACGTGTTTTGGGGTCTCCATTGTGTTTCATTGGGTTTTCCATGGTCATCATGGCGGAAAAGGGTAAATTGTGGGTTTTGGAGAAGATCAGGTAGGTTTAGGGTGGTTTTGGGGTGGATCTATGGTTTTGGCGTATTTTCTTCCAGTTTTGGGTGTGATGCCATTCTTGTTTGGGGTGTTTTTTAAGGTTTTTGGTGTCTCTGTTTGGTTTTGTTGGGTTCTCGTTGGTCATCATGGTGGAAAAGGGTATATTGTGGGTTTTGGAGAACATCAGGTAGGTTTAGGGTGGTTTTGGGGTGGATCTATGGTATTCAGTTTTTTTTTTTGTTTGGGGATGGGGGGGGGGGATGATCCTGGTCTTTTTCTGTTGTTTTTGACGTGTTTTGGGGTCTCCGTTGTGTTTCATTGGGTTTTCCATGGTCATCGTGTTGTAAAATGGTAAATTGTGGGTTTTGAGAACTTCAGGTAGGTTTAGGGGGAGTTTTCACGTGGATTCATGGTATTTGGGGTTTTCTTCTTTTTGGGGGAGTGATCCTCTCCTTTCTTCGGGTGATTTTGAAGTGTTTTGGGGTTTCCGTTGCGTTTCGTTGAGTTCCTAATGTGTTTTATGGTGGTTGGGAGTGTGCTTTGGGATTAGGAGAACATCAGGTAGGTTTAGGGTGTCTTTGGGGTGGATCTATGGTATTTGGGGTTTTCTTCTATTTTTTGGCGTGATCCTGTTCTTTTTTTTTGGGTGTATTTGACGTGTTTTGGGGTCTCCGTTGGGTTTTGTTGTGTTCCTGTTGGTCTTTCTGTTAAATAGGTGTGGATTGTGGGTTTTGGAGAACTTCAGGTAGGTTTAGTGTGGTTTTGGGTTTGATCTATGGTTTTGGGGGATTTTCTTCCAGTTTTGGGGGTGATGCCGTTCTTGTTTGGGGTGTTTTTTAAGGTTTTTGGGGTCTCTGTTGGGTTTTGTTGGGTTCTCGTTGGTCATCATGGTGGAAAAGGGTAAATTGTGGGTTTTGGAGAACATCAGGTAGGTTTCGGGTGGTTTTGGGGTGGATCTATGGTTTTGGCGTATTTTCTTCCAGTTTTGGGGGTGATGCCGATATTTTTTGGGGTGTTTTGGACGTGTTTTGGGGTCTCCGTTGGGTTTTGTTGTGTTCTTGTTGGTCATTATGTTAAATAGGTGTGGATTGTGGGTTTTGGAGAAGATCAGGTAGGTTTAGGGTGGTTTTGGGGTGGATCTATGGTTTTGGGGGATTTTCTTCCAGTTTTGGGGGTGATGCCATTCTTGTTTGGGGTGTTTTTTAAGGTTTTTGGTGTCTCTGTTTGGTTTTGTTGGGTTCTCGTTGGTCATCATGGTGGAAAAGGGTATATTGTGGGTTTTGGAGAACATCAGGTAGGTTTAGGGTGGTTTTGGGGTGGATCTATGGTATTCAGTTTTTTTTTTTTGTTTGGGGATGGGGGGGGGGGATGATCCTGGTCTTTTTCTGTTGTTTTTGACGTGTTTTGGGGTCTCCGTTGTGTTTCATTGGGTTTTCCATGGTCATCGTGTTGTAAAAGGGTAAATTGTGGGTTTTGGAGAACTTCAGGTAAGTTTAGGGGGAGTTTTCACGTGGATTCATGGTATTTGGGGTTTTCTTCTTTTTGGGGGAGTGATCCTCTCCTTTCTTCGGGTGATTTTGAAGTGTTTTGGGGTTTCCGTTGCGTTTCGTTGAGTTCCTAATGTGTTTTATGGTGGTTGGGAGTGTGCTTTGGGATTAGGAGAACATCAGGTAGGTTTAGGGTGTCTTTGGGGTGGATCTATGGTATTTGGGGTTTTCTTCTATTTTTTGGCGTGATCCTGTTCTTTTTTTTTGGGTGTTTTTGACGTGTTTTGTGGTCTCCATTAGGTTTTGTTGTGTTCTTGTTGGTCATTATGTTAAATAGGTGTGGATTGTGGGTTTTGGAGAAGATCAGGTAGGTTTAGGGTGGTTTTGGGGTGGATCTATGGTTTTGGGGGATTTTCTTTCAGTTTTGGGGGTGATGCCATTCTTGTTTGGGGTGTTTTTTAAGGTTTTTGGGGTCTCTGTTGGGTTTTGTTGGGTTCTCGTTGGTCATCATGGTGGAAAAGGGTAAATTGTGGGTTTTGGAGAAGATCAGGTAGGTTTAGGGTGGTTTTGGGGTGGATCTATGGTTTTGGCGTATTTTCTTCCAGATTTGGGGGTGATGCCGATATTTTTTGGGGTGTTTTTGACGTGTTTTGGGGTCTCCATTGTGTTTCATTGGGTTTTCCATGGTCATCATGGCGGAAAAGGGTAAATTGTGGGTTTTGGAGAAGATCAGGTAGGTTTAGGGTGGTTTTGGGGTGGATCTATGGTTTTGGCGTATTTTCTTCCAGTTTTGGGGGTGATGCCGATATTTTTTGGGGTGTTTTTGACGTGTTTTGGGGTCTCCATTAGGTTTTGTTGTGTTCTTGTTGGTCATTATGTTAAATAGGTGTGGATTGTGGGTTTTGGAGAAGATCAGGTAGGTTTAGGGTGGTTTTGGGGTGGATCTATGGTATTCAGTTTTTTTTTTTTTTTGGGGATGGGGGGGGGGATGATCCTGGTCTTTTTCTGTTGTTTTTGACGTGTTTTGGGGTCTCCGTTGTGTTTCATTGGGTTTTCCATGGTCATCGTGTTGTAAAAGGGTAAATTGTGGGTTTTGGAGAACTTCAGGTAGGTTTAGGGGGAGTTTTCACGTGGATTCATGGTATTTGGGGTTTTCTTCTTTTTGGGGAGTGATCCTCTCCTTTCTTCGGGTGATTTTGAAGTGTTTTGGGGTTTCCGTTGCGTTTCGTTGAGTTCCTAATGTGTTTTATGGTGGTTGGGAGTGTGCTTTGGGATTAGGAGAACATCAGGTAGGTTTAGGGTGTCTTTGGGGTGGATCTATGGTATTTGGGGTTTTCTTCCATTTTTTTGGCGTGATCCTGTTCTTTTTTGTGGTGTTTTGGACGTGTTTTGGGGTCTCCGTTGGGTTTTGTTGTGTTCTCGTTGGTCATTATGTTAAATAGGTGTGGATTGTGGGTTTTGGAGAAGATCAGGTAGGTTTAGGGTGGTTTTGGGGTGGATCTATGGTTTTGGGGGATTTTCTTCCAGTTTTGGGGGTGATGCCGTTCTTGTTTGGGGTGTTTTTTAAGGTTTTTGGGGTCTCTGTTTTGTTTTGTTGGGTTCTCGTTGGTCATCATGGTGGAAAAGGGTACATTGTGGGTTTTGGAGAAGATCAGGTAGGTTTAGGGTGGTTTTGGGGTGGATCTATGGTTTTGGCGTATTTTCTTCCAGATTTGGGGGTGATGCCGATATTTTTTGGGGTGTTTTTGACGTGTTTTGGGGTCTCCATTGTGTTTCATTGGGTTTTCCATGGTCATCATGGCGGAAAAGGGTAAATTGTGGTTTTTGGAGAAGATCAGGTAGGTTTAGGGTGGTTTTGGGGTGGATCTATGGTTTTGGGGGATTTTCTTCCAGTTTTGGGTGTGATGCCATTCTTGTTTGGGGTGTTTTTTAAGGTTTTTGGTGTCTCTGTTTGGTTTTGTTGGGTTCTCGTTGGTCATCATGGTGGAAAAGGGTATATTGTGGGTTTTGGAGAACATCAGGTAGGTTTTAGGGTGGTTTTGGGGTGGATCTATGGTATTCAGTTTTTTTTTTTTTGTTTGGGGATGGGGGGGGGGGGGGATGATCCTGGTCTTTTTCTGTTGTTTTTGACGTGTTTTGGGGTCTCCGTTGTGTTTCATTGGGTTTTCCATGGTCATCGTGTTGTAAAAGGGTAAATTGTGGGTTTTGGAGAACTTCAGGTAGGTTTAGGGGGAGTTTTCACGTGGATTCATGGTATTTGGGGTTTTCTTCTTTTTGGGGGAGTGATCCTCTCCTTTCTTCGGGTGATTTTGAAGTGTTTTGGGGTTTCCGTTGCGTTTCGTTGAGTTCCTAATGTGTTTTATGGTGGTTGGGAGTGTGCTTTGGGATTAGGAGAACATCAGGTAGGTTTAGGGTGTCTTTGGGGTGGATCTATGGTATTTGGGGTTTTCTTCTATTTTTTGGCGTGATCCTGTTCTCTTTTTTTGGGTGTATTTGACGTGTTTTGTCTTCTCCGTTGGGTTTGTTGTGTTCTCGTTGGTCATCATGGTGGAAAAGGGTACATTGTGGGTTTTGGAGAAGATCAGGTAGGTTTAGGGTGGTTTTGGGGTGATCTATGGTTTTGGCGTATTTTCTTCCAGTTTTGGGGGTGATGCCGATATTTTTTGGGGTGTTTTTGACGTGTTTTGGGGTCTCCATTAGGTTTTGTTGTGTTCTTGTTGGTCATTATGTTAAATAGGTGTGGATTGTGGGTTTTGGAGAAGATCAGGTAGGTTTAGGGTGGTTTTGGGGTGGATCTATGGTATTCAGTTTTTTTTTTTGTTTGGGGATGGGGGGGGGGGATGATCCTGGTCTTTTTCTGTTGTTTTTGACGTGTTTTGGGGTCTCCGTTGTGTTTCATTGGGTTTTCCATGGTCATCGTGTTGTAAAAGGGTAAATTGTGGGTTTTGGAGAACTTCAGGTAGGTTTAGGGGGAGTTTTCACGTGGATTCATGGTATTTGGGGTTTTCTTCTTTTTAGGGGAGTGATCCTCTCCTTTCTTCGGGTGATTTTGAAGTGTTTTGGGGTTTCCGTTGCGTTTCGTTGAGTTCCTAATGTGTTTTATGGTGGTTGGGAGTGTGCTTTGGGATTAGGAGAACATCAGGTAGGTTTAGGGTGTCTTTGGGGTGGATCTATGGTATTTGGGGTTTTCTTCTATTTTTTGGCGTGATCCTGTTCTTTTTTTTTGGGTGTTTTTGACGTGTTTTGGGGTCTCCGTTGGGTTTTGTTGTGTTCCTGTTGGTCTTTCTGTTAAATAGGTGTGGATTGTGGGTTTTGGAGAACTTCAGGTAGGTTTAGTGTGGTTTTGGGGTGGATCTATGGTTTTGGGGGATTTTCTTTCAGTTTTGGGGGTGATGCCGTTCTTGTTTGGGGTGTTTTTTAAGGTTTTTGGGGTCTCTGTTGGGTTTTGTTGGGTTCTCGTTGGTCATCATGGTGGAAAAGGGTAAATTGTGGGTTTTGGAGAACATCAGGTAGGTTTAGGGTGGTTTTGGGGTGGATCTATGGTTTTGGCGTATTTTCTTCCAGTTTTGGGGGTGATGCCGATATTTTTTTTGGGTGTTTTTGACGTGTTTTGTGGTCTCCATTAGGTTTTGTTGTGTTCTTGTTGGTCATTATGTTAAATAGGTGTGGATTGTGGGTTTTGGAGAAGATCAGGTAGGTTTAGGGTGGTTTTGGGGTGGATCTATGGTTTTGGGGGATTTTCTTCCAGTTTTGGGTGTGATGCCATTCTTGTTTGGGGTGTTTTTTAAGGTTTTTGGGGTCTCTGTTGGGTTTTGTTGGGTTCTCGTTGGTCATCATGGTGGAAAAGGGTAAATTGTGGGTTTTGGAGAAGATCAGGTAGGTTTAGGGTGGTTTTGGGGTGGATCTATGGTTTTGGCGTATTTTCTTCCAGATTTGGGGGTGATGCCGATATTTTTTGGGGTGTTTTTGACGTGTTTGGGGTCTCCATTGTGTTTCATTGGGTTTTCCATGGTCATCATGGCGGAAAAGGGTAAATTGTGGGTTTTGGAGAAGATCAGGTAGGTTTAGGGTGGTTTTGGGGTGGATCTATGGTTTTGGCGTATTTTCTTCCAGTTTTGGGTGTGATGCCATTCTTGTTTGGGGTGTTTTTTAAGGTTTTTGGTGTCTCTGTTTGGTTTTGTTGGGTTCTCGTTGGTCATCATGGTGGAAAAGGGTATATTGTGGGTTTTGGAGAACATCAGGTAGGTTTAGGGTGGTTTTGGGGTGGATCTATGGTATTCAGTTTTTTTTTTTGTTTGGGGATGGGGGGGGGGGATGATCCTGGTCTTTTTCTGTTGTTTTTGACGTGTTTTGGGGTCTCCGTTGTGTTTCATTGGGTTTTCCATGGTCATCGTGTTGTAAAATGGTAAATTGTGGGTTTTGAGAACTTCAGGTAGGTTTAGGGGGAGTTTTCACGTGGATTCATGGTATTTGGGGTTTTCTTCTTTTTGGGGGAGTGATCCTCTCCTTTCTTCGGGTGATTTTGAAGTGTTTTGGGGTTTCCGTTGCGTTTCGTTGAGTTCCTAATGTGTTTTATGGTGGTTGGGAGTGTGCTTTGGGATTAGGAGAACATCAGGTAGGTTTAGGGTGTCTTTGGGGTGGATCTATGGTATTTGGGGTTTTCTTCTATTTTTTGGCGTGATCCTGTTCTTTTTTTTTGGGTGTATTTGACGTGTTTTGGGGTCTCCGTTGGGTTTTGTTGTGTTCCTGTTGGTCTTTCTGTTAAATAGGTGTGGATTGTGGGTTTTGGAGAACTTCAGGTAGGTTTAGTGTGGTTTTGGGTTTGATCTATGGTTTTGGGGGATTTTCTTCCAGTTTTGGGGGTGATGCCGTTCTTGTTTGGGGTGTTTTTTAAGGTTTTTGGGGTCTCTGTTGGGTTTTGTTGGGTTCTCGTTGGTCATCATGGTGGAAAAGGGTAAATTGTGGGTTTTGGAGAACATCAGGTAGGTTTCGGGTGGTTTTGGGGTGGATCTATGGTTTTGGCGTATTTTCTTCCAGTTTTGGGGGTGATGCCGATATTTTTTGGGGTGTTTTGGACGTGTTTTGGGGTCTCCGTTGGGTTTTGTTGTGTTCTTGTTGGTCATTATGTTAAATAGGTGTGGATTGTGGGTTTTGGAGAAGATCAGGTAGGTTTAGGGTGGTTTTGGGGTGGATCTATGGTTTCGGGGGATTTTCTTCCAGTTTTGGGGGTGATGCCGATATTTTTTGGGGTGTTTTTGACGTGTTTTGGGTCTCCATTGTGTTTCATTGGGTTTTCCATGGTCATCATGGCGGAAAAGGGTAAATTGTGGGTTTTGGAGAAGATCAGGTAGGTTTAGGGTGGTTTTGGGGTGGATCTATGGTTTTGGCGTATTTTCTTCCAGTTTTGGGTGTGATGCCATTCTTGTTTGGGGTGTTTTTAAGGTTTTTGGTGTCTCTGTTTGGTTTTGTTGGGTTCTCGTTGGTCATCATGGTGGAAAAGGGTATATTGTGGGTTTTGGAGAACATCAGGTAGGTTTAGGGTGGTTTTGGGGTGGATCTATGGTATTCAGTTTTTTTTTTTGTTTGGGGATGGGGGGGGGGGATGATCCTGGTCTTTTTCTGTTGTTTTTGACGTGTTTTGGGGTCTCCGTTGTGTTTCATTGGGTTTTCCATGGTCATCGTGTTGTAAAATGGTAAATTGTGGGTTTTGAGAACTTCAGGTAGGTTTAGGGGGAGTTTTCACGTGGATTCATGGTATTTGGGGTTTTCTTCTTTTTGGGGGAGTGATCCTCTCCTTTCTTCGGGTGATTTTGAAGTGTTTTGGGGTTTCCGTTGCGTTTCGTTGAGTTCCTAATGTGTTTTATGGTGGTTGGGAGTGTGCTTTGGGATTAGGAGAACATCAGGTAGGTTTTAGGGTGTCTTTGGGGTGGATCTATGGTATTTGGGGTTTTCTTCTATTTTTTGGCGTGATCCTGTTCTTTTTTTTTGGGTGTATTTGACGTGTTTTGGGGTCTCCGTTGGGTTTTTGTTGTGTTCCTGTTGGTCTTTCTGTTAAATAGGTGTGGATTGTGGGTTTTGGAGAACTTCAGGTAGGTTTAGTGTGGTTTTGGGTTTGATCTATGGTTTTGGGGGATTTTCTTCCAGTTTTGGGGGTGATGCCGTTCTTGTTTGGGGTGTTTTTTAAGGTTTTTGGGGTCTCTGTTGGGTTTTGTTGGGTTCTCGTTGGTCATCATGGTGGAAAGGGTAAATTGTGGGTTTTGGAGAACATCAGGTAGGTTTCGGGTGGTTTTGGGGTGGATCTATGGTTTTGGCGTATTTTCTTCCAGTTTTGGGGGTGATGCCGATATTTTTTGGGGTGTTTTGGACGTGTTTTGGGGTCTCCCGTTGGGTTTTGTTGTGTTCTTGTTGGTCATTATGTTAAATAGGTGTGGATTGTGGGTTTTGGAGAAGATCAGGTAGGTTTAGGGTGGTTTTGGGGTGGATCTATGGTTTCGGGGGATTTTCTTCCAGTTTTGGGGGTGATGCCATTCTTGTTTGGGGTGTTTTTTAAGGTTTTTGGTGTCTCTGTTTGGTTTTGTTGGGTTCTCGTTGGTCATCATGGTGGAAAAGGGTATATTGTGGGTTTTGGAGAACATCAGGTAGGTTTAGGGTGGTTTTGGGGTGGATCTATGGTATTCAGTTTTTTTTTTTTGTTTGGGGATGGGGGGGGGGGGATGATCCTGGTCTTTTTCTGTTGTTTTTGACGTGTTTTGGGGTCTCCGTTGTGTTTCATTGGGTTTTCCATGGTCATCGTGTTGTAAAAGGGTAAATTGTGGGTTTTGGAGAACTTCAGGTAAGTTTAGGGGGAGTTTTCACGTGGATTCATGGTATTTGGGGTTTTCTTCTTTTTGGGGGAGTGATCCTCTCCTTTCTTCGGGTGATTTTGAAGTGTTTTGGGGTTTCCGTTGCGTTTCGTTGAGTTCCTAATGTGTTTTATGGTGGTTGGGAGTGTGCTTTGGGATTAGGAGAACATCAGGTAGGTTTAGGGTGTCTTTGGGGTGGATCTATGGTATTTGGGGTTTTCTTCTATTTTTTGGCGTGATCCTGTTCTTTTTTTTGGGGTGTATTTGACGTGTTTTGGGGTCTCCGTTGGGTTTTGTTGTGTTCCTGTTGGTCTTTCTGTTAAATAGGTGTGGATTGTGGGTTTTGGAGAACTTCAGGTAGGTTTAGTGTGGTTTTGGGTTTGATCTATGGTTTTGGGGGATTTTCTTCCAGTTTTGGGGGTGATGCCGTTTTTGTTTGGGGTGTTTTTTAAGGTTTTTGGGGTCTCTGTTGGGTTTTGTTGGGTTCTCGTTGGTCATCATGGTGGAAAAGGGTAAATTGTGGGTTTTGGAGAACATCAGGTAGGTTTAGGGTGGTTTTGGGGTGGATCTATGGTTTTGGCGTATTTTCTTCCAGTTTTGGGGGTGATGCCGATATTTTTTTGGGTGTTTTTGACGTGTTTTGTGGTCTCCATTAGGTTTTGTTGTGTTCTTGTTGGTCATTATGTTAAATAGGTGTGGATTGTGGGTTTTGGAGAAGATCAGGTAGGTTTAGGGTGGTTTTGGGGTGGATCTATGGTTTTGGGGGATTTTCTTCCAGTTTTGGGGGTGATGCCATTCTTGTTTGGGGTGTTTTTTAAGGTTTTTGGGGTCTCTGTTGGGTTTTGTTGGGTTCTCGTTGGTCATCATGGTGGAAAAGGGTAAATTGTGGGTTTTGGAGAAGATCAGGTAGGTTTAGGGTGGTTTTGGGGTGGATCTATGGTTTTGGCGTATTTTCTTCCAGATTTGGGGGTGATGCCGATATTTTTTGGGGTGTTTTTGACGTGTTTTGGGGTCTCCATTGTGTTTCATTGGGTTTTCCATGGTCATCATGGCGGAAAAGGGTAAATTGTGGGTTTTGGAGAAGATCAGGTAGGTTTAGGGTGGTTTTGGGTGGATCTATGGTTTTGGCGTATTTTCTTCCAGTTTTGGGGGTGATGCCATTCTTGTTTGGGGTGTTTTTTTAAGGTTTTTGGTGTCTCTGTTTGGTTTTGTTGTGTTCTCGTTGGTCATCATGGTGGAAAAGGGTATATTGTGGGTTTTGGAGAACATCAGGTAGGTTTAGGGTGGTTTTGGGGTGGATCTATGGTATTCAGTTTTTTTTTTTGTTTGGGGATGGGGGGGGGGGATGATCCTGGTCTTTTTCTGTTGTTTTTGACGTGTTTTTGGGGTCTCCGTTGTGTTTCATTGGGTTTTCCATGGTCATCGTGTTGTAAAATGGTAAATTGTGGGTTTTGAGAACTTCAGGTAGGTTTAGGGGGAGTTTTCACGTGGATTCATGGTATTTGGGGTTTTCTTCTTTTTGGGGGAGTGATCCTCTCCTTTCTTCGGGTGATTTTGAAGTGTTTTGGGGTTTCCGTTGCGTTTCGTTGAGTTCCTAATGTGTTTTATGGTGGTTGGGAGTGTGCTTTGGGATTAGGAGAACATCAGGTAGGTTTAGGGTGTCTTTGGGGTGGATCTATGGTATTTTGGGGTTTTCTTCTATTTTTTGGCGTGATCCTGTTCTTTTTTTTTGGGTGTATTTGACGTGTTTTGGGGTCTCCGTTGGGTTTTGTTGTGTTCCTGTTGGTCTTTCTGTTAAATAGGTGTGGATTGTGGGTTTTGGAGAACTTCAGGTAGGTTTAGTGTGGTTTTGGGTTTGATCTATGGTTTTGGGGGATTTTCTTCCAGTTTTGGGGGTGATGCCGTTCTTGTTTGGGGT
>NW_028181225.1:0-78634 GCF_964211825.1 Aythya ferina | reverse complement strand
GTCTCCATTAGGTTTTGTTGGGTTCTAGTTTGTCATTATGTTAAATAGGTGTGGATTGTGGGTTTTGGAGAACATCAGGTAGGTTTAGGGTGTCTTTGGGGTGGATCTATGGTTTTGGGGGATTTTCTTCCAGTTTTGGTGGTGATGCCGTTCTTGTTTGGGAGTTTTTGACGTTTTTGGGCGTCTCTGTTGCGTTTTGTTGGGTTCTCGTTGGTTATCATGGTGGAAAAGGGTAAATTGTGGGTTTTGGAGAACATCAGGTAGGTTTAGGGTGGTTTTGGGGTGGATCTATGGTTTTGGCGTATTTTCTTCCAGTTTTTGGGGGTGATGCCGATATTTTTTGTGGTGTTTTTGACGTGTTTTGGGGTCTCCATTAAGTTTTGTTGGGTTCTTGTTTGTCATTATGTTAAATAGGAGTGGATTGTGGGTTTTGGAGAACATCAGGTAGGTTTAGGGTGGTTTTGGGGTGGATCTATGGTTTTGGGGGATTTTCTTCCAGTTTTGGTGGTGATGCCGTTCTTGTTTGGGGTGTTTTTGACGTTTTTTGGTGTCTCTGTTGGGTTCTGTTGGGTTCTCGTTGGTCATCGTGTTGGAAAAGGGTAAATTGTGGTTTTTGGAGAACATCAGGTAGGTTTAGGGTGTCTTTGGGGTGGATCTATGGTTTTGGCGTATTTTCTTCCAGTTTTGGGGGTGATGCCGATATTTTTTGGGGTGTTTTTGACGTGTTTTGGTGTCTCCATTAGGTTTTGTTGGGTTCTTGTTTGTCATTATGTTAAATAGGAGTGGATTGTGGGTTTTGGAGAACATCAGGTAGTTTTAGGGTGGTTTTGGGGTGGATCTATGGTTTTGGGGGATTTTCTTCCAGTTTTGGTGGTGATGCCGTTCTTGTTTGGGGTGTTTTTGACGTTTTTTGGGGTCTCTGTTGGGTTCTGTTGGGTTCTCGTTGGTCATCGTGTTGGAAAAGGGTAAATTGTGGTTTTTGGAGAAGATCAGGTAGGTTTAGGGTGTCTTTGGGGTGGATCTATGGTTTTGGGGGTTTTCTTCCAGTTTTGGGGGTGATTCCGTTCTTGTTTGGGGTGTTTTTGACGTTTTTTGGGGTCTCCGTTGGGTTTTGTTGGGTTCTCGTTGGTCATCATGGTGGAAAAGGGTAAATTGTGGGTTTTGGAGAACATCAGGTAGGTTTAGGGTGGTTTTGGGGTGGATCTATGGTTTTGGGGGTTTTTCTTCCAGTTTTGGGGGTGATGCCGATATTTTTTGGGGTGTTTTTGACGTGTTTTGGTGTCTCCATTAGGTTTTGTTGGGTTCTTGTTTGTCATTATGTTAAATAGGTGTGGATTGTGGGTTTTGGAGAACATCAGGTAGGTTTAGGGTGGTTTTGGGGTGGATCTATGGTTTTGGGGGATTTTCTTCCAGTTTTGGTGGTGATGCCGTTCTTGTTTGGGGTGTTTTTGACGTTTTTTGGGGTCTCTGTTGGGTTCTGTTGGGTTCTCGTTGGTCATCGTGTTGGAAAAGGGTAAATTGTGGGTTTTGGAGAACATCAGGTAGGTTTAGGGTGTCTTTGGGGTGGATCTATGGTTTTGGCGTATTTTCTTCCAGTTTTGGGTGTGATGCCGATATTTTTTGGGGTGTTTTTGACGTGTTTTTGTGTCTCCATTAGGTTTTGTTGGGTTCTTGTTTGTCATTATGTTAAATAGGAGTGGATTGTGGGTTTTGGAGAACATCAGGTAGTTTTAGGGTGGTTTTGGGGTGGATCTATGGTTTTGGGGGATTTTCTTCCAGTTTTGGTGGTGATGCCGTTCTTGTTTGGGGTGTTTTTGACGTTTTTTTGGGGTCTCTGTTGGGTTCTGTTGGGTTCTCGTTGGTCATCGTGTTGGAAAAGGGTAAATTGTGGTTTTTGGAGAAGATCAGGTAGGTTTAGGGTGTCTTTGGGGTGGATCTATGGTTTTGGGGGTTTTCTTCCAGTTTTGGTGGTGATTCCGTTCTTGTTTGGGGTGTTTTTGACGTTTTTTGGGGTCTCCGTTGGGTTTTGTTGGGTTCTCGTTGGTCATCATGGTGGAAAAGGGTAAATTGTGGGTTTTGGAGAACATCAGGTAGGTTTAGGGTGGTTTTGGGGTGGATCTATGGTTTTGGGAGTTTTCTTCCAGTTTTGGGGGTGATGCCATTCTTGTTTGGGGTATTTTTTAAGGTTTTTGTGGTCTCTGTTTGGTTTTGTTGGGTTCTCGTTCGTCATCATCGTGGAGAAGTGTAAACTGTGGGTTTTGGAGAACTTCAGGTAGGTTTAGGGGGAGTTTTCGCGTGGATTCATGGTATTTGGGGTTTTCTTCTTTTTGGGGGAGTGATCCTCTCCTTTCTTCGGGTGATTTTGAAGTGTTTTGGGGTTTCCGTTGCGTTTCGTTGAATTCCTAATGTGTTTTATGGTGGTTTGGAGTGTGCTTTGGGATTAGGAGAACATCAGGTAGGTTTAGGGTGTCTTTGGGGTGGATCTATGGTATTTGGGGTTTTCTTCTATTTTTTGGCGTGATCCTGTTCTTTTTTGGGGTGTATTTGAAGTGTTTTGGGGTCTCCGTTGGGTTTTGTTTGGTTCTCGTTGGTCATCATGGTGGAAAAGGGTAAATTGTGGGTTTTGGAGAACATCAGGTAGGTTTAGGGTGGTTTTGGGGTGGATCTATGGTTTTGGGGGATTTTCTTCCAGTTTTGGTGGTGATCCTTTTCTTGTTTGGGGTGTTTTTGACGTGTTTTGGTGTCTCCATTAGGTTTTGTTGGGTTCTTGTTTGTCATTATGTTAAATAGGTGTGGATTGTGGGTTTTGGAGAACATCAGGTAGGTTTAGGGTGGTTTTGGGGTGGATCTATGGTTTTGGGGGATTTTCTTCCAGTTTTGGTGGTGATGCCGTTCTTGTTTGGGGTGTTTTTGACGTTTTTTGGGGTCTCCGTTGGGTTTTGTTGGGTTCTCGTTGGTTATCATGGTGGAAAAGGGTAAATTGTGGTTTTTGGAGAACATCAGGTAGGTTTAGGGTGGTTTTGGGGTGGATCTATGGTTTTGGCGTATTTTCTTCCAGTTTTGGGGGTGATGCCGATATTTTTTGTGGTGTTTTTGACGTGTTTGGGGGTCTCCATTAGGTTTTGTTGGGTTCTTGTTTGTCATTATGTTAAATAGGAGTGGATTGTGGGGTTTGGAGAACATCAGGTAGTTTTAGGGTGGTTTTGGGGTGGATCTATGGTTTTGGGGGATTTTCTTCCAGTTTTGGTGGTGATGCCGTTCTTGTTTGGGGTGTTTTTGACGTTTTTTTGGGGTCTCTGTTGAGTTCTGTTGGGTTCTCGTTGGTCATCGTGTTGGAAAAGGGTAAATTGTGGTTTTTGGAGAACATCAGGTAGGTTTAGGGTGTCTTTGGGGTGGATCTATGGTTTTGGGGGTTTTCTTCCAGTTTTGGTGGTGATTCCGTTCTTGTTTGGGGTGTTTTTGACGTTTTTTGGGGTCTCCGTTGGGTTTTGTTGGGTTCTCGTTGGTCATCATGGTGGAAAAGGGTAAATTGTGGGTTTTGGAGAACATCAGGTAGGTTTAGGGTGGTTTTGGGGTGGATCTATGGTTTTGGGGGATTTTCTTCCAGTTTTGGGGGTGATGCCGATATTTTTTGGGGTGTTTTTTACGTGTTTTGGGGTCTCCATTAGGTTTTGTTGGGTTCTTGTCTGTCATTATGTTAAATAGGTGTGGATTGTGGGTTTTGGAGAACATCAGGTAGTTTTAGGGTGGTTTTGGGGTGGATCTATGGTTTTGGGGGATTTTCTTCCAGTTTTGGTGGTGATGCCGTTCTTGTTTGGGGTGTTTTTGACGTTTTTTGGGGTCTCTGTTGGGTTCTGTTGGGTTCTCGTTGGTCATCGTGTTGGAAAAGGGTAAATTGTGGTTTTTGGAGAACATCAGGTAGGTTTAGGGTGTCTTTGGGGTGGATCTATGGTTTTGGGAGTTTTCTTCCAGTTTTGGGGGTGATGCCATTCTTGTTTGGGGTATTTTTTAAGGTTTTTGTGGTCTCTGTTTGGTTTTGTTGGGTTCTCGTTCGTCATCATCGTGGAGAAGTGTAAACTGTGGGTTTTGGAGAACTTCAGGTAGGTTTAGGGGGAGTTTTCGCGTGGATTCATGGTATTGGGGGTTTTCTTCTTTTGGGGGAGTGATCCTCTCCTTTCTTCGGGTGATTTTGAAGTGTTTTGGGGTTTCCGTTGCGTTTCGTTGAATTCCTAATGTGTTTTATGGTGGTTTGGAGTGTGCTTTGGGATTAGGAGAACATCAGGTAGGTTTAGGGTGTCTTTGGGGTGGATCTATGGTATTTGGGGTTTTCTTCTATTTTTTGGCGTGATCCTGTTCTTTTTTGGGGTGTATTTGAAGTGTTTTGGGGTCTCCGTTGGGTTTTGTTTGGTTCTCGTTGGTCATCATGGTGGAAAAGGGTAAATTGTGGGTTTTGGAGAACATCAGGTAGGTTTCGGGTGGTTTTGGGGTGGATCTATGGTTTTGGTGTATTTTCTTCCAGTTTTGGTGGTGATCCTTTTCTTGTTTGGGGTGTTTTTGACGTGTTTTGGTGTCTCCATTAGGTTTTGTTGGGTTCTTGTTTGTGATTATGTTAAATAGGTGTGGATTGTGGGTTTTGGAGAACATCAGGTAGGTTTAGGGTGGTTTTGGGGTGGATCTATGGTTTTGGCGTATTTTCTTCCAGTTTTGGGGGTGATGCCGATATTTTTTGTGGTGTTTTTGACGTGTTTGGGGGTTCTCCATTAGGTTTTGTTGGGTTCTTGTTTGTCATTATGTTAAATAGGAGTGGATTGTGGGTTTTGGAGAACATCAGGTAGTTTTAGGGTGGTTTTGGGGTGGATCTATGGTTTTGGGGGATTTTCTTCCAGTTTTGGGGGTGATGCCGTTCTTGTTTGGGGTGTTTTTGACGTTTTTTTGGGGTCTCTGTTGAGTTCTGTTGGGTTCTCGTTGGTCATCGTGTTGGAAAAGGGTAAATTGTGGTTTTTGGAGAAGATCAGGTAGGTTTAGGGTGTCTTTGGGGTGGATCTATGGTTTTGGGGGTTTTCTTCCAGTTTTGGTGGTGATTCCGTTCTTGTTTGGGGTGTTTTTGACGTTTTTTGGGGTCTCCGTTGGGTTTTGTTGGGTTCTCGTTGGTCATCATGGTGGAAAAGGGTAAATTGTGGGTTTTGGAGAACATCAGGTAGGTTTAGGGTGGTTTTGGGGTGGATCTATGGTTTTGGGGGATTTTCTTCCAGTTTTGGGGGTGATGCCGATATTTTTTGGGGTGTTTTTTACGTGTTTTGGGGTCTCCATTAGGTTTTGTTGGGTTCTTGTCTGTCATTATGTTAAATAGGTGTGGATTGTGGGTTTTGGAGAACATCAGGTAGTTTTAGGGTGGTTTTGGGGTGGATCTATGGTTTTGGCGTATTTTCTTCCAGTTTTGGTGGTGATGCCGTTCTTGTTTGGGGTGTTTTTGACGTTTTTTGGGGTCTCTGTTGGGTTCTGTTGGGTTCTCGTTGGTCATCGTGTTGGAAAAGGGTAAATTGTGGTTTTTGGAGAACATCAGGTAGGTTTAGGGTGTCTTTGGGGTGGATTTTTGGGAGTTTTCTTCCAGTTTTGGGGGTGATGTCATTCTTGTTTGGGGTATTTTTTAAGGTTTTTGTGGTCTCTGTTTGGTTTTGTTGGGTTCTCGTTCGTCATCATCGTGGAGAAGTGTAAAACTGTGGGTTTTGGAGAACTTCAGGTAGGTTTAGGGGGAGTTTTCGCGTGGATTCATGGTATTTGGGGTTTTCTTCTTTTTGGGGGAGTGATCCTCTCCTTTCTTCGGGTGATTTTGAAGTGTTTTGGGGTTTCCGTTGCGTTTCGTTGAATTCCTAATGTGTTTTATGGTGGTTTGGAGTGTGCTTTGGATTAGGAGAACATCAGGTAGGTTTAGGGTGTCTTTGGGGTGGATCTATGGTATTTGGGGTTTTCTTCTATTTTTTGGCGTGATCCTGTTCTTTTTTTGGGGTGTATTTGAAGTGTTTTGGGGTCTCCGTTGGGTTTTGTTTGGTTCTCGTTGGTCATCATGGTGGAAAAGGGTAAATTGTGGGTTTTGGAGAACATCAGGTAGGTTTCGGGTGGTTTTGGGGTGGATCTATGGTTTTGGTGTATTTTCTTCCAGTTTTGGTGGTGATCCTTTTCTTGTTTGGGGTGTTTTTGACGTGTTTTGGTGTCTCCATTAGGTTTTGTTGGGTTCTTGTTTGTCATTATGTTAAATAGGTGTGGATTGTGGGTTTTGGAGAAACATCAGGTAGGTTTAGGGTGGTTTTGGGGTGGATCTATGGTTTTGGGGGATTTTCTTCCAGTTTTGGTGGTGATGCCGTTCTTGTTTGGGGTGTTTTTGACGTTTTTTGGGGTCTCCGTTGGGTTTTGTTGGGTTCTCGTTGGTTATCATGGTGGAAAAGGGTAAATTGTGGGTTTTGGAGAACATCAGGTAGGTTTAGGGTGGTTTTGGGGTGGATCTATGGTTTTGGCGTATTTTCTTCCAGTTTTGGGGGTGATGCCGATATTTTTTGTGGTGTTTTTGACGTGTTTGGGGGTCTCCATTAGGTTTTGTTGGGTTCTTGTTTGTCATTATGTTAAATAGGAGTGGATTGTGGGTTTTGGAGAACATCAGGTAGGTTTAGGGTGGTTTTTGGGGTGGATCTATGGTTTTGGGGGATTTTCTTCCAGTTTTGGTGGTGATGCCGTTCTTGGTTGGGTGGTTTTTGACGTTTTTTGGTGTCTCTGTTGGGTTCTGTTGGGTTCTCGTTGGTCATCGTGTTGGAAATGGGTAAATTGTGGTTTTTGGAGAACATCAGGTAGGTTTAGGGTGTCTTTGGGGTGGATCTATGGTTTTGGGGGTTTTCTTCCAGTTTTGGGGGTTGATGCCATTCTTGTTTGGGGTATTTTCTAAGGTTTTTGTGGTCTCTGTTTGGTTTTGTTGGGTTCTCGTTCGTCATCATCGTGGAGAAGTGTAAACTGTGGGTTTTGGAGAACTTCAGGTAGGTTTAGGGGGAGTTTTCGCGTGGATTCATGGTATTTGGGGTTTTCTTCTTTTTGGGGGAGTGATCCTCTCCTTTCTTCGGGTGATTTTGAAGTGTTTTGGGGTTTCCGTTGCGTTTCGTTGAATTCCTAATGTGTTTTATGGTGGTTTGGAGTGTGCTTTGGGATTAGGAGAACATCAGGTAGGTTTAGGGTGTCTTTGGGGTGGATCTATGGTATTTGGGGTTTTTCTTCTATTTTTTGGCGTGATCCTGTTTTTTTTGGGGTGTATTTGAAGTGTTTTGGGGGTCTCCGTTGGGTTTTGTTTGGTTCTCGTTGGTCATCATGGTGGAAAAGGGTAAATTGTGGGTTTTGGAGAACATCAGGTAGGTTTCGGGTGGTTTTGGGGTGGATCTATGGTTTTGGTGTATTTTCTTCCAGTTTTGGTGGTGATCCTTTTCTTGTTTGGGGTGTTTTTGACGTGTTTTGGTGTCTCCATTAGGTTTTGTTGGGTTCTTGTTTGTCATTATGTTAAATAGGTGTGGATTGTGTGTTTTGGAGAACATCAGGTAGGTTTAGGGTGGTTTTGGGGTGGATCTATGGTTTTGGCGTATTTTCTTCCAGTTTTGGGGGTGATGCCGATATTTTTTGTGGTGTTTTTGACGTGTTTGGGGGTCTCCATTAGGTTTTGTTGGGTTCTTGTTTGTCATTATGTTAAATAGGAGTGGATTGTGGGTTTTGGAGAACATCAGGTAGTTTTAGGGTGGTTTTGGGGTGGATCTATGGTTTTGGCGTATTTTCTTCCAGTTTTGGTGGTGATGCCGTTCTTGTTTGGGGTGTTTTTGACGTTTTTTGGGGTCTCTGTTGGGTTCTGTTGGGTTCTCGTTGGTCATCGTGTTGGAAAAGGGTAAATTGTGGTTTTTGGAGAACATCAGGTAGGTTTAGGGTGTCTTTGGGGTGGATCTATGGTTTTGGGAGTTTTCTTCCAGTTTTGGGGGTGATGTCATTCTTGTTTGGGGTATTTTTTAAGGTTTTTGTGGTCTCTGTTTGGTTTTGTTGGGTTCTCGTTCGTCATCATCGTGGAGAAGTGTAAACTGTGGGTTTTGGAGAACTTCAGGTAGGTTTAGGGGGAGTTTTCGCGTGGATTCATGGTATTTGGGGTTTTCTTCTTTTTGGGGGAGTGATCCTCTCCTTTCTTCGGGTGATTTTGAAGTGTTTTGGGGTTTCCGTTGCGTTTCGTTGAATTCCTAATGTGTTTTATGGTGGTTTGGAGTGTGCTTTGGGATTAGGAGAACATCAGGTAGGTTTAGGGTGTCTTTGGGGTGGATCTATGGTATTTGGGGTTTTCTTCTATTTTTTGGCGTGATCCTGTTCTTTTTTGGGGTGTATTTGAAGTGTTTTGGGGTCTCCGTTGGGTTTTGTTTGGTTCTCGTTGGTCATCATGGTGGAAAAGGGTAAATTGTGGGTTTTGGAGAACATCAGGTAGGTTTCGGGTGGTTTTGGGGTGGATCTATGGTTTTGGTGTATTTTCTTCCAGTTTTGGTGGTGATCCTTTTCTTGTTTGGGGTGTTTTTGACGTGTTTTGGTGTCTCCATTAGGTTTTGTTGGGTTCTTGTTTGTCATTATGTTAAATAGGTGTGGATTGTGGGTTTTGGAGAACATCAGGTAGGTTTAGGGTGGTTTTGGGGTGGATCTATGGTTTTGGGGGATTTTCTTCCAGTTTTGGTGGTGATGCCGTTCTTGTTTGGGGTGTTTTTGACGTTTTTTGGGGTCTCCGTTGGGTTTTGTTGGGTTCTCGTTGGTTATCATGGTGGAAAAGGGTAAATTGTGGGTTTTGGAGAACATCAGGTAGGTTTAGGGTGGTTTTGGGGTGGATCTATGGTTTTGGCGTATTTTCTTCCAGTTTTGGGGGTGATGCCGATATTTTTTGTGGTGTTTTTGACGTGTTTGGGGGTCTCCATTAGGTTTTGTTGGGTTCTTGTTTGTCATTATGTTAAATAGGAGTGGATTGTGGGTTTTGGAGAACATCAGGTAGGTTTAGGGTGGTTTTGGGGTGGATCTATGGTTTTGGGGGATTTTCTTCCAGTTTTGGTGGTGATGCCGTTCTTGGTTGGGTGGTTTTTGACGTTTTTTGGTGTCTCTGTTGGGTTCTGTTGGGTTCTCGTTGGTCATCGTGTTGGAAATGGGTAAATTGTGGTTTTTGGAGAACATCAGGTAGGTTTAGGGTGTCTTTGGGGTGGATCTATGGTTTTGGGGGTTTTCTTCCAGTTTTGGGGGTGATGCCATTCTTGTTTGGGGTATTTTCTAAGGTTTTTGTGGTCTCTGTTTGGTTTTGTTGGGTTCTCGTTCGTCATCATCGTGGAGAAGTGTAAACTGTGGGTTTTGGAGAACTTCAGGTAGGTTTAGGGGGAGTTTTCGCGTGGATTCATGGTATTTGGGGTTTTCTTCTTTTTGGGGGAGTGATCCTCTCCTTTCTTCGGGTGATTTTGAAGTGTTTTGGGGTTTCCGTTGCGTTTCGTTGAATTCCTAATGTGTTTTATGGTGGTTTGGAGTGTGCTTTGGGATTAGGAGAACATCAGGTAGGTTTAGGGTGTCTTTGGGGTGGATCTATGGTATTTGGGGTTTTCTTCTATTTTTTGGCGTGATCCTGTTCTTTTTTGGGGTGTATTTGAAGTGTTTTGGGGTCTCCGTTGGGTTTTGTTTGGTTCTCGTTGGTCATCATGGTGGAAAAGGGTAAATTGTGGGTTTTGGAGAACATCAGGTAGGTTTCGGGTGGTTTTGGGGTGGATCTATGGTTTTGGTGTATTTTCTTCCAGTTTTGGTGGTGATCCTTTTCTTGTTTGGGGTGTTTTTGACGTGTTTTGGTGTCTCCATTAGGTTTTGTTGGGTTCTTGTTTGTCATTATGTTAAATAGGTGTGGATTGTGTGTTATGGAGAACATCAGGTAGGTTTAGGGTGTCTTTGGGGTGGATCTATGGTTTTGGGGGATTTTCTTCCAGTTTTGGGGGTGATGTCGTTCTTGTTTGTGGTGTTTTTGACGTTTTTTGGGGTCTCCGTTGGGTTTTGTTGGGTTCTCGTTGGTTATCATGGTGGAAAAGGGTAAATTGTGGGTTTTGGAGAACATCAGGTAGGTTTAGGGTGGTTTTGGGGTGGATCTATGGTTTTGGGGGATTTTCTTCCAGTTTTGGGGGTGATGCCGATATTTTTTGGGGTGTTTTTTACGTGTTTTGGGGTCTCCATTAGGTTTTGTTGGGTTCTTGTTTGTCATTATGTTAAATAGGAGTGGATTGTGGGTTTTGGAGAACATCAGGTAGGTTTAGGGTGGTTTTGGGGTGGATCTATGGTTTTGGGGGATTTTCTTCCAGTTTTGGTGGTGATGCCGTTCTTGTTTGGGGTGTTTTTGACGTTTTTTGGGGTCTCTGTTGGGTTCTGTTGGGTTCTCGTTGGTCATCGTGTTGGAAAAGGGTAAATTGTGGTTTTTGGAGAAGATCAGGTAGGTTTAGGGTGTCTTTGGGGTGGATCTATGGTTTTGGCGTATTTTCTTCCAGTTTTGGGGGTGATGCCGATATTTTTTGGGGTGTTTTTTACGTGTTTTGGTGTCTCCATTAGGTTTTGTTGGGTTCTTGTTTGTCATTATGTTAAATAGGAGTGGATTGTGGGTTTTGGAGAACATCAGGTAGTTTTAGGGTGGTTTTGGGGTGGATCTATGGTTTTGGGGGATTTTCTTCCAGTTTTGGTGGTGATGCCGTTCTTGTTTGGGGTGTTTTTGACGTTTTTTGGGGTCTCTGTTGGGTTCTGTTGGGTTCTCGTTGGTCATCGTGTTGGAAAAGGGTAAATTGTTTTTTTTTGGAGAACATCAGGTAGGTTTAGGGTGTCTTTGGGGTGGATCTATGGTTTTGGGGGATTTTCTTCCAGTTTTGGGGGTGATGCCGTTCTTGTTTGGGGTGTTTTTGACGTTTTTTGGGGTCTCCGTTGGGTTTTGTTTGGTTCTCGTTGGTTATCATGTTTGAAAAGGGTAAATTGTGGTTTTTGGAGAACATCAGGTAGGTTTAGGGTGGTTTTGGGGTGGATCTATGGTTTTGGGGGATTTTCTTCCAGTTTTGGGGGTGATGCCGATATTTTTTGGGGTGTTTTTGACGTGTTTTGGGGTCTCCATTAGGTTTTGTTGGGTTCTTGTTTGTCATTATGTTAAATAGGAGTGGATTGTGGGTTTTGGAGAACATCAGGTAGGTTTAGGGTGGTTTTGGGGTGGATCTATGGTTTTGGGGGATTTTCTTCCAGTTTTGGTGGTGATGCCGTTCTTGTTTGGGGTGTTTTTGACGTTTTTTGGGGTCTCTGTTGGGTTCTGTTGGGTTCTCGTTGGTCATCGTGTTGGAAAAGGGTAAATTGTGGGTTTTGGAGAACATCAGGTAGGTTTAGGGTGTCTTTGGGGTGGATCTATGGTTTTGGCGTATTTTCTTCCAGTTTTGGGTGTGATGCCGATATTTTTTGGGGTGTTTTTGACGTGTTTTGGTGTCTCCATTAGGTTTTGTTGGGTTCTTGTTTGTCATTATGTTAAATAGGTGTGGATTGTGGGTTTTGGAGAACATCAGGTAGTTTTAGGGTGGTTTTGGGGTGGATCTATGGTTTTGGGGGATTTTCTTCCAGTTTTGGTGGTGATGCCGTTCTTGTTTGGGGTGTTTTTGACGTTTTTTGGGGTCTCTGTTGGGTTCTGTTGGGTTCTCGTTGGTCATCGTGTTGGAAAAGGGTAAATTGTGGTTTTTGGAGAACATCAGGTAGGTTTAGGGTGTCTTTGGGGTGGATCTATGGTTTTGGCGTATTTTCTTCCAGTTTTGGGTGTGATGCCGATATTTTTTGGGGTGTTTTTGACGTTTTTTGGGGTCTCCGTTGGGTTTTGTTGGGTTCTCGTTGGTCATCATGGTGGAAAAGGGTAAATTGTGGGTTTTGGAGAACATCAGGTAGGTTTAGGGTGGTTTTGGGGTGGATCTATGGTTTTGGGGGATTTTCTTCCAGTTTTGGGGGTGATGCCGATATTTTTTGGGGTGTTTTTGACGTGTTTTGGGGTCTCCATTAGGTTTTGTTGGGTTCTTGTTTGTCATTATGTTAAATAGGTGTGGATTGTGGGTTTTGGAGAACATCAGGTAGTTTTAGGGTGGTTTTGGGGTGGATCTATGGTTTTGGGGGATTTTCTTCCAGTTTTGGTGGTGATGCCGTTCTTGTTTGGGGTGTTTTTGACGTTTTTTGGGGTCTCTGTTGGGTTCTGTTGGGTTCTCGTTGGTCATCGTGTTGGAAAAGGGTAAATTGTGGTTTTTGGAGAACATCAGGTAGGTTTAGGGTGTCTTTGGGGTGGATCTATGGTTTTGGCGTATTTTCTTCCAGTTTTGGGGGTGATGCCGATATTTTTTGGGGTGTTTTTTACGTGTTTTGGTGTCTCCATTAGGTTTTGTTGGGTTCTTGTTTGTCATTATGTTAAATAGGAGTGGATTGTGGGTTTTGGAGAACATCAGGTAGTTTTAGGGTGGTTTTGGGGTGGATCTATGGTTTTGGGGGATTTTCTTCCAGTTTTGGTGGTGATGCCGTTCTTGTTTGGGGTGTTTTTGACGTTTTTGGGGTCTCTGTTGGGTTCTGTTGGGTTCTCGTTGGTCATCGTGTTGGAAAAGGGTAAATTGTTTTTTTTTGGAGAACATCAGGTAGGTTTAGGGTGTCTTTGGGGTGGATCTATGGTTTTGGGGGATTTTCTTCCAGTTTTGGGGGTGATGCCGATATTTTTGGGGTGTTTTGACGTGTTTTGGTGTCTCCATTAGGTTTTGTTGGGTTCTTGTTTGTCATTATGTTAAATAGGAGTGGATTGTGGTTTTTGGAGAACATCAGGTAGTTTTAGGGTGGTTTTGGGGTGGATCTATGGTTTTGGGGGATTTTCTTCCAGTTTTGGTGGTGATGCCGTTCTTGTTTGGGGTGTTTTTGACGTTTTCTGGGGTCTCTGTTGGGTTCTGTTGGGTTCTCGTTGGTCATCGTGTTGGAAAAGGGTAAATTGTGGTTTTTGGAGAAGATCAGGTAGGTTTAGGGTGTCTTTGGGGTGGATCTATGGTTTTGGGGGTTTTCTTCCAGTTTTGGGGGTGATTCCGTTCTTGTTTGGGGTGTTTTTGACGTTTTTTGGGGTCTCCGTTGGGTTTTGTTGGGTTCTCGTTGGTTATCATGGTGGAAAAGGGTAAATTGTGGGTTTTTGGAGAACATCAGGTAGGTTTAGGGTGGTTTTGGGGTGGATCTATGGTTTTGGGGGATTTTCTTCCAATTTTGGGGTGATGCCGATATTTTTTGGGGTGTTTTTTACGTGTTTTGGGGTCTCCATTAGGTTTTGTTGGGTTCTTGTTTGTCATTATGTTAAATAGGTGTGGATTGTGGGTTTTGGAGAACATCAGGTAGTTTTAGGGTGGTTTTGGTGTGGATCTATGGTTTTGGGGATTTTCTTCCAGTTTTGGTGGTGATGCCGTTCTTGTTTGGGGTGTTTTTGACGTTTTTTGGGGTCTCTGTTGGGTTCTGTTGGGTTCTCGTTGGTCATCGTGTTGGAAAAGGGTAAATTGTGGTTTTTGGAGAACATCAGGTAGGTTTAGGGTGTCTTTGGGGTGGATCTATGGTTTGGGAGTTTTCTTCCAGTTTTGGGGGTGATGCCATTCTTGTTTGGGGTATTTTCTAAGGTTTTTGTGGTCTCTGTTTGGGTTTTTGTTGGGTTCTCGTTCGTCATCATCGTGGAGAAGTGTAAACTGTGGGTTTTGGAGAACTTCAGGTAGGTTTAGGGGGAGTTTTCGCGTGGATTCATGGTATTTGGGGTTTTCTTCTTTTTGGGGGAGTGATCCTCTCCTTTCTTCGGGTGATTTTGAAGTGTTTTGGGGTTTCCGTTGCGTTTCGTTGAATTCCTAATGTGTTTTATGGTGGTTTGGAGTGTGCTTTGGGATTAGGAGAACATCAGGTAGGTTTAGGGTGTCTTTGGGGTGGATCTATGGTATTTGGGGTTTTCTTCTATTTTTTGGCGTGATCCTGTTCTTTTTTGGGGTGTATTTGAAGTGTTTTGGGGTCTCCGTTGGGTTTTGTTTGGTTCTCGTTGGTCATCATGGTGGAAAAGGGTAAATTGTGGGTTTTGGAGAACATCAGGTAGGTTTAGGGTGGTTTTGGGGTGGATCTATGGTTTTGGTGTATTTTCTTCCAGTTTTGGTGGTGATCCTTTTCTTGTTTGGGGTGTTTTTGACGTGTTTTGGTGTCTCCATTAGGTTTTGTTGGGTTCTTGTTTGTCATTATGTTAAATAGGTGTGGATTGTGGGTTTTGGAGAACATCAGGTAGGTTTAGGGTGGTTTTGGGGTGGATCTATGGTTTTGGGGGATTTTCTTCCAGTTTTGGTGGTGATGCCGTTCTTGTTTGGGGTGTTTTTGACGTTTTTGGGGTCTCCGTTGGGTTTTGTTGGGTTCTCGTGGTTATCATGGTGGAAAAGGGTAAATTGTGGGTTTTGGAGAAGATCAGGTAGGTTTCGGGTGGTTTTGGGGTGGATCTATGGTTTTGGGGGATTTTCTTCCAGTTTTGGGGGTGATGCCGATATTTTTTGGGGTGTTTTTGACGTGTTTGGGGTCTCCATTAGGTTTTGTTGGGTTCTTGTTTGTCATTATGTTAAATAGGAGTGGATTGTGGGTTTTGGAGAACATCAGGTAGGTTTAGGGTGGTTTTGGGGTGGATCTATGGTTTTGGGGGATTTTCTTCCAGTTTGGTGGTGATGCCGTTCTTGGTTGGGTGGTTTTTGACGTTTTTTGGTGTCTCTGTTGGGTTCTGTTGGGTTCTCGTTGGTCATCGTGTTGGAAAAGGGTAAATTTTGGTTTTTGGAGAACATCAGGTAGGTTTAGGGTGTCTTTGGGGTGGATCTATGGTTTTGGGGTTTTCTTCCAGTTTTGGGGGTGATGCCATTCTTGTTTGGGGTATTTTCTAAGGTTTTTGTGGTCTCTGTTTGGTTTTGTTGGGTTCTCGTTCGTCATCATCGTGGAGAAGTGTAAACTGTGGGTTTTGGAGAACTTCAGGTAGGTTTAGGGGGAGTTTTCGCGTGGATTCATGGTATTTGGGGTTTTCTTCTTTTTGGGGGAGTGATCCTCTCCTTTCTTCGGGTGATTTTGAAGTGTTTTGGGGTTTCCGTTGCGTTTCGTTGAATTCCTAATGTGTTTTATGGTGGTTTGGAGTGTGCTTTGGGGATTAGGAGAACATCAGGTAGGTTTAGGGTGTCTTTGGGGTGGATCTATGGTATTTGGGGTTTTCTTCTATTTTTTGGCGTGATCCTGTTCTTTTTTGGGGTGTATTTGAAGTGTTTTGGGGTCTCCGTTGGGTTTTGTTTGGTTCTCGTTGGTCATCATGGTGGAAAAGGGTAAATTGTGGGTTTTGGAGAAGATCAGGTAGGTTTCGGGTGGTTTTGGGGTGGATCTATGGTTTTGGGGGATTTTCTTCCAGTTTTGGTGGTGATCCTTTTCTTGTTTGGGGTGTTTTTGACGTGTTTTGGTGTCTCCATTAGGTTTTGTTGGGTTCTTGTTTGTCATTATGTTAAATAGGTGTGGATTGTGTGTTTTGGAGAACATCAGGTAGGTTTAGGGTGTCTTTGGGGTGGATCTATGGTTTTGGGGGATTTTCTTCCAGTTTTGGGGGTGATGTCGTTCTTGTTTGTGGTGTTTTTGACGTTTTTGGGGTCTCCGTTGGGTTTTGTTGGGTTCTCGTTGGTTATCATGGTGGAAAAGGGTAAATTGTGGGTTTTGGAGAACATCAGGTAGGTTTAGGGTGGTTTTGGGGTGGATCTATGGTTTTGGGGGATTTTCTTCCAGTTTTGGGGGTGATGCCGATATTTTTTGGGGTGTTTTTACGTGTTTTGGGGTCTCCATTAGGTTTTGTTGGGTTCTTGTTTGTCATTATGTTAAATAGGTGTGGATTGTGGGTTTTGGAGAACATCAGGTAGGTTTAGGGTGGTTTTGGGGTGGATCTATGGTTTGGGGGATTTTCTTCCAGTTTTGGGGGTGATGCCGTTCTTGTTTGGGGTGTTTTTGACGTTTTTTGGGGTCTCTGTTGGGTTCTGTTGGGTTCTCGTTGGTCATCGTGTTGGAAACGGGTATATTGTTTTTTTTGGAGAACATCAGGTAGGTTTAGGGTGTCTTTGGGGGTGGATCTATGGTTTTGGGGGATTTTCTTCCAGTTTTGGTGGTGATGCCGTTCTTGTTTGGGGTGTTTTTGACGTTTTTTGGGGTCTCCGTTGGGTTTTGTTGGGTTCTCGTTGGTTATCATGGTGGAAAAGGGTAAATTGTGGGTTTTGGAGAACATCAGGTAGGTTTAGGGTGGTTTGGGGTGGATCTATGGTTTTGGGGGATTTTCTTCCAGTTTTGGGGGTGATGCCGATATTTTTTGGGGTGTTTTTTACGTGTTTTGGGGTCTCCATTAGGTTTTGTTGGGTTCTTGTTTGTCATTATGTTAAATAGGAGTGGATTGTGGGTTTTGGAGAACATCAGGTAGTTTTAGGGTGGTTTTGGGGTGGATCTATGGTTTTGGGGGATTTTCTTCCAGTTTTGGTGGTGATGCCGTTCTTGTTTGGGGTGTTTTTGACGTTTTTTTGGCATCTCTGTTGGGTTCTGTTGGGTTCTCGTTGGTCATCATGGTGGAAAAGGGTAAATTGTGGGTTTTGGAGAACATCAGGTAGGTTTAGGGTGTCTTTGGGGTGGATCTATGGTTTTGGGGGATTTTCTTCCAGTTTTGGGGGTGATGCCGTTCTTGTTTGGGGTGTTTTTGACGTTTTTTGGGGTCTCTGTTGGGTTCTGTTGGGTTCTCGTTGGTCATCGTGTTGGAAAAGTGTAAATTGTGGTTTTTGGAGAACATCAGGTAGGTTTAGGGTGTCTTTGGGGTGGATCTATGGTTTTGGGGGATTTTCTTCCAGTTTTGGTGGTGATGCCGTTCTTGTTTGGGGTGTTTTTGACGTGTTTTGGGGTCTCCATTAGGTTTTGTTGGGTTCTCGTTTGTCATTATGTTAAATAGGAGTGGATTGTGGGTTTTGGAGAACATCAGGTAGGTTTAGGGTGGTTTTGGGGTGATCTATGGTTTTGGGGGATTTTCTTCCAGTTTTGGTGGTGATGCCGTTCTTGTTTGGGGTGTTTTTGACGTTTTTTGGGTCTCCGTTGGGTTTTGTTGGGTTCTCGTTGGTTATCATGGTGGAAAAGGGTAAATTGTGGGTTTTGGAGAACATCAGGTAGGTTTAGGGTGGTTTTGGGGTGGATCTATGGTTTTGGCGTATTTTCTTCCAGTTTTGGGGGTGATGCCGATATTTTTTGGGGTGTTTTTGACGTGTTTTGGGGTCTCCATTAGGTTTTGTTGGGTTCTTGTTTGTCATTATGTTAAATAGGTGTGGATTGTGGGTTTTGGAGAAGGTCAGGTAGGTTTAGGGTGGTTTTGGGGTGGATCTATGGTTTTGGGGGATTTTCTTCCAGTTTTGGGGGTGATGCCGTTCTTGTTTGGGTGTTTTTGACGTTTTTTGGGTCTCCGTTGGGTTTTGTTGGGTTCTCGTTGGTCATCATGGTGGAAAAGGGTAAATTGTGGGTTTTGGAGAACATCAGGTAGGTTTAGGGTGGTTTTGGGGTGGATCTATGGTTTTGGGGGATTTTCTTCCAGTTTTGGGGGTGATGCCGATATTTTTTGGGGTGTTTCTTACGTGTTCTTAGGTCTCCATTAGGTTTTGTTGGGTTCTTGTTTGTCATTATGTTAAATAGGAGTGGATTGTGGTTTTTGGAGAACATCAGGTAGGTTTAGGGTGTCTTTGGGGTGGATCTATGGTTTTGGGGGTTTTCTTCCAGTTTTGGGGGTGATGCCATTCTTGTTTGGGGTATTTTTTAAGGTGTTTGTGGTCTCTGTTTGGTTTTGTTGGGTTCTCGTTGGTCATCGTGTTGTAAAAGTGTAAATTGTGGGTTTTGGAGAACTTCAGGTAGGTTTAGGGGGAGTTTTCGCGTTGATTCATGGTATTTGGGGTTTTCTTCTTTTTGGGGGAGTGATCCTCTCCTTTCTTCGGGTGATTTTGAAGTGTTTTGGGGTTTCCGTTGTGTTTCGTTGAATTCCTAATGTGTTTTATGGTGGTTTGGAGTGTGCTTTGGGATTAGGAGAACATCAGGTAGGTTTAGGGTGTCTTTGGGGTGGATCTATGGTATTTGGGGTTTTCTTCTATTTTTTGGCGTGATCCTGTTCTTTTTTGGGGTGTATTTGAAGTGTTTTGGGGTCTCCGTTGGGTTTTGTTTGGTTCTCGTTGGTCATCATGGTGGAAAAGGGTAAATTGTGGGTTTTGGAGAAGATCAGGTAGGTTTAGGGTGGTTTTGGGGTGGATCTATGGTTTTGGGGGATTTTCTTCCAGTTTTGGTGGTGATGCCGTTCTTGTTTGGGGTGTTTTTGACGTGTTTTGGTGTCTCCATTAGGTTTTGTTGGGTTCTTGTTTGTCATTATGTTAAATAGGTGTGGATTGTGTGTTTTGGAGAACATCAGGTAGGTTTAGGGTGTCTTTGGGGTGGATCTATGGTTTTGGGGGATTTTCTTCCAGTTTTGGTGGTGATGCCGTTCTTGTTTGGGGTGTTTTTGACGTTTTTTGGGGTCTCTGTTGGGTTCTGTTGGGTTCTCGTTGGTCATCGTGTTGGAAAAGGGTAAATTGTGGGTTTTGGAGAACATCAGGTAGGTTTAGCGTGGTTTTGGGGTGGATCTATGGTTTTGGGGGATTTTCTTCCAGTTTTGGGGGTGATGCCGTTCTTGTTTGGGGTGTTTTTGACGTTTTTTGGGGTCTCCGTTGGGTTTTGTTGGGTTCTCGTTGGTTATCATGGTGGAAAAGGGTAAATTGTGGGTTTTGGAGAACATCAGGTAGGTTTAGGGTGGTTTTGGGGTGGATCTATGGTTTTGGGGGATTTTCTTCCAGTTTTGGGGGTGATGCCGATATTTTTTGTGGTGTTTTTGACGTGTTTTGGGGTCTCCATTAGGTTTTGTTGGGTTCTTGTTTGTCATTATGTTAAATAGGAGTGGATTGTGGGTTTTGGAGAACATCAGGTAGGTTTAGGGTGGTTTTGGGGTGGATCTATGGTTTTGGGGGATTTTCTTCCAGTTTTGGGGGTGATGCCGTTCTTGGTTGGGTGGTTTTTGACGTTTTTTGGTGTCTCTGTTGGGTTCTGTTGGGTTCTCGTTGGTCATCGTGTTGGAAAAGGGTAAATTGTGGTTTTTGGAGAAGATCAGGTAGGTTTAGGGTGTCTTTGGGGTGGATCTATGGTTTTGGGGGATTTTCTTCCAGTTTTGGGGGTGATGCCATTCTTGTTTGGGGTATTTTCTAAGGTTTTTGTGGTCTCTGTTTGGTTTTGTTGGGTTCTCGTTCGTCATCATCGTGGAGAAGTGTAAATTGTGGGTTTTGGAGAACATCAGGTAGGTTTAGGGTGTCTTTGGGGTGGATCTATGGTTTTGGCGTATTTTCTTCCAGTTTTGGGGGTGATGCCGATATTTTTTGGGGTGTTTTTGACGTGTTTTGGGGTCTCCATTAGGTTTTGTTGGGTTCTTGTTTGTCATTATGTTAAATAGGAGTGGATTGTGGGTTTTGGAGAACATCAGGTAGTTTTAGGGTGGTTTTGGGGTGGATCTATGGTTTTGGGGGATTTTCTTCCAGTTTTGGGGGTGATGCCGTTCTTGTTTGGGGTGTTTTTGACGTTTTTTTGGGGTCTCTGTTGGGTTCTGTTGGGTTCTCGTTGGTCATCGTGTTGGAAAAGTGTAAATTGTGGTTTTTGGAGAACATCAGGTAGGTTTAGGGTGTCTTTGGGGTGGATCTATGGTTTTGGGGGATTTTCTTCCAGTTTTGGTGGTGATGCCGTTCTTGTTTGGGGTGTTTTTGACGTGTTTTGGGGTCTCCATTAGGTTTTGTTGGGTTCTCGTTTGTCATTATGTTAAATAGGTGTGGATTGTGGGTTTTGGAGAACATCAGGTAGTTTTAGGGTGGTTTTGGGGTGGATCTATGGTTTTGGGGGATTTTCTTCCAGTTTTGGTGGTGATGCCGTTCTTGTTTGGGGTGTTTTTGACGTTTTTTGGGGTCTCCGTTGGGTTTTGTTGGGTTCTCGTTGGTTATCATGGTGGAAAATGGTAAATTGTGGGTTTTGGAGAACATCAGGTAGGTTTAGGGTGGTTTTGGGGTGGATCTATGGTTTTGGCGTATTTTCTTCCAGTTTTGGGGGTGATGCCGATATTTTTTGGGGTGTTTTTTTACGTGTTTTGGGGTCTCCATTAGGTTTTGTTGGGTTCTTGTTTGTCATTATGTTAAATAGGTGTGAATTGTGGGTTTTGGAGAAGGTCAGGTAGGTTTAGGGTGGTTTTGGGGTGGATCTATGGTTTTGGCGGATTTTCTTCCAGTTTTGGGGGTGATGCCGTTCTTGTTTGGGGTGTTTTTGACGTTTTTTGGGGTCTCCGTTGGGTTTTGTTGGGTTCTCGTTGGTCATCATGGTGGAAAAGGGTAAATTGTGGGTTTTGGAGAACATCAGGTAGGTTTAGGGTGGTTTTGGGGTGGATCTATGGTTTTGGGGGATTTTCTTCCAGTTTTGGGGGTGATGCCGATATTTTTTGGGGTGTTTTTGACGTGTTCTGGGGTCTCCATTAGGTTTTGTTGGGTTCTTGTTTGTCATTATGTTAAATAGGAGTGGATTGTGTGTTTTGGAGAACATCAGGTAGGTTTAGGGTGTCTTTGGGGTGGATCTATTGTTTTGGGGGTTTTCTTCCAGTTTTGGGCGTGATGCCATTCTTGTTTGGGGTATTTTTTAAGGTGTTTGTGGTCTCTGTTTGGTTTTGTTGGGTTCTCGTTCGTCATCGTGTTGTAAAAGTGTAAATTGTGGGTTTTGGAGAACTTCAGGTAGGTTTAGGGGGAGTTTTCGCGTGGATTCATGGTATTTGGGGTTTTCTTCTTTTTGGGGGAGTGATCCTCTCCTTTCTTCGGGTGATTTTGAAGTGTTTTGGGGTTTCCGTTGTGTTTCGTTGAATTCCTAATGTGTTTTATGGTGGTTTGGAGTGTGCTTTGGGATTAGGAGAACATCAGGTAGGTTTAGGGTGTCTTTGGGGTGGATCTATGGTATTTGGGGTTTTCTTCTATTTTTTGGCGTGATCCTGTTCTTTTTTGGGGTGTATTTGAAGTGTTTTGGGGTCTCCGTTGGGTTTTGTTTGGTTCTCGTTGGTCATCATGGTGGAAAAGGGTAAATTGTGGGTTTTGGAGAACATCAGGTAGGTTTAGGGTGGTTTTGGGGTGGATCTATGGTTTTGGGGGATTTTCTTCCAGTTTTGGTGGTGATGCCGTTCTTGTTTGGGGTGTTTTTGACGTGTTTTGGTGTCTCCATTAGGTTTTGTTGGGTTCTTGTTTGTCATTATGTTAAATAGGTGTGGATTGTGTGTTTTGGAGAACATCAGGTAGGTTTAGGGTGGTTTTGGGGTGGATCTATGGTTTTGGGGGATTTTCTTCCAGTTTTGGGGGTGATGCCGATATTTTTTGTGGTGTTTTTGACGTGTTTTGGGGTCTCCATTAGGTTTTGTTGGGTTCTTGTTTGTCATTATGTTAAATAGGAGTGGATTGTGGGTTTTGGAGAACATCAGGTAGGTTTAGGGTGGTTTTGGGGTGGATCTATGGTTTTGGGGGATTTTCTTCCAGTTTTGGTGGTGATGCCGTTCTTGTTTGGGGTGTTTTTGACGTTTTTTGGGGTCTCTGTTGGGTTTTGTTGGGTTCTCGTTGGTCATCGTGTTGGAAAAGGGTAAATTGTGGGTTTTGGAGAACATCAGGTAGGTTTAGGGTGTCTTTGGGGTGGATCTATGGTTTTGGGGGATTTTCTTCCAGTTTTGGGGGTGATGCCGATATTTTTTGTGGTGTTTTTGACGTGTTTTGGGGTCTCCATTAGGTTTTGTTGGGTTCTTGTTTGTCATTATGTTAAATAGGAGTGGATTGTGGGTTTTGGAGAACATCAGGTAGGTTTAGGGTGGTTTTGGGGTGGATCTATGGTTTTGGGGGATTTTCTTCCAGTTTTGGGGGTGATGCCGTTCTTGGTTGGGTGGTTTTTGACGTTTTTTGGTGTCTCTGTTGGGTTCTGTTGGGTTCTCGTTGGTCATCGTGTTGGAAAAGGGTAAATTGTGGTTTTTGGAGAAGATCAGGTAGGTTTAGGGTGTCTTTGGGGTGGATCTATGGTTTTGGGGGATTTTCTTCCAGTTTTGGGGGTGATGCCATTCTTGTTTGGGGTATTTTCTAAGGTTTTTGTGGTCTCTGTTTGGTTTTGTTTGGTTCTCGTTCGTCATCATCGTGGAGAAGTGTAAATTGTGGGTTTTGGAGAACATCAGGTAGGTTTAGGGTGTCTTTGGGGTGGATCTATGGTTTTGGCGTATTTTCTTCCAGTTTTGGGGGTGATGCCGATATTTTTGGGGGTGTTTTTGACGTGTTTTGGGGTCTCCATTAGGTTTTGTTGGGTTCTTGTTTGTCATTATGTTAAATAGGAGTGGATTGTGGGTTTTGGAGAACATCAGGTAGTTTTAGGGTGGTTTTGGGGTGGATCTATGGTTTTGGGGGATTTTCTTCCAGTTTTGGTGGTGATGCCGTTCTTGTTTGGGGTGTTTTTGACGTTTTTTGGCATCTCTGTTGGGTTCTGTTGGGTTCTCGTTGGTCATCGTGTTGGAAAAGGGTAAATTGTGGGTTTTGGAGAACATCAGGTAGGTTTAGGGTGTCTTTGGGGTGGATCTATGGTTTTGGGGGATTTTCTTCCAGTTTTGGGGGTGATGCCGTTCTTGTTTGGGGTGTTTTTGACGTTTTTTGGGGTCTCCGTTGGGTTTTGTTGGGTTCTCGTTGGTTATCATGGTGGAAAAGGGTAAATTGTGGGTTTTGGAGAACATCAGGTAGGTTTAGGGTGGTTTTGGGGTGGATCTATGGTTTTGGCGTATTTTCTTCCAGTTTTGGGGGTGATGCCGATATTTTTTGGGGTGTTTTTGACGTGTTTTGGGGTCTCCATTAGGTTTTGTTGGGTTCTTGTTTGTCATTATGTTAAATAGGAGTGGATTGTGGGTTTTGGAGAACATCAGGTAGTTTTAGGGTGGTTTTGGGGTGGATCTATGGTTTTGGGGGATTTTCTTCCAGTTTTGGGGGTGATGCCGTTCTTGTTTGGGGTGTTTTTGACGTTTTTTGGGGTCTCTGTTGGGTTCTGTTGGGTTCTCGTTGGTCATCGTGTTGGAAAAGGGTAAATTGTGGTTTTTGGAGAACATCAGGTAGGTTTAGGGTGTCTTTGGGGTGGATCTATGGTTTTGGGCGATTTTCTTCCAGTTTTGGTGGTGATGCTGTTCTTGTTTGGGGTGTTTTTGACGTTTTTTGGGGTCTCCGTTGCGTTTTGTTGGGTTGTCGTTGGTTATCATGGTGGAAAAGGGTAAATTGTGGGTTTTGGAGAACATCAGGTAGGTTTAGGGTGGTTTTGGGGTGGATCTATGGTTTTGGCGTATCTTCTTCCAGTTTTGGGGGTGATGCCGTTCTTGTTTGGGGTGTTTTTGACGTGTTTTGGGGTCTCCATTAGGTTTTGTTGGGTTCTTGTTTGTCATTATGTTAAATAGGTGTGGATTGTGGGTTTTGGAGAACATCAGGTAGGTTTAGGGTGGTTTTGGGGTGGATCTATGGTTTTGGGGGATTTTCTTCCAGTTTTGGTGGTGATGCCGTTCTTGTTTGGGGTGTTTTTGACGTTTTTTGGGGTCTCTGTTGGGTTCTGTTGGGTTCTCGTTGGTCATCGTGTTGGAAAAGGGTAAATTGTGGTTTTTGGAGAACATCAGGTAGGTTTAGGGTGTCTTTGGGGTGGATCTATGGTTTTGGGGGATTTTCTTCCAGTTTTGGTGGTGATGCCGTTCTTGTTTGGGGTGTTTTTGACGTTTTTTGGGGTCTCCGTTGCGTTTTGTTGGGTTCTCGTTGGTTATCATGGTGGAAAAGGGTAAATTGTGGGTTTTGGAGAACATCAGGTAGGTTTAGGGTGGTTTTGGGGTGGATCTATGGTTTTGGGGGATTTTCTTCCAGTTTTGGGGGTGATGCCGTTCTTGTTTGGGGTGTTTTTGACGTGTTTTGGGGTCTCCATTAGGTTTTGTTGGGTTCTTGTTTGTCATTATGTTAAATAGGTGTGGATTGTGGGTTTTGGAGAAGATCAGGTAGGTTTAGGGTGGTTTTGGGGTGGATCTATGGTTTTGGGGGATTTTCTTCCAGTTTTGGTGGTGATGCCGTTCTTGTTTGGGGTGTTTTTGACGTTTTTTGGGGTCTCTGTTGGGTTCTGTTGGGTTCTCGTTGGTCATCGTGTTGGAAAAGGGTAAATTGTGGGTTTTGGAGAAGATCAGGTAGTTTTAGGGTGGTTTTGGGGTGGATCTATGGTTTTAGGGGATTTTCTTCCAGTTTTGGTGGTGATGCCGTTCTTGTTTGGGGTGTTTTTGACGTGTTTTGGGGTCTCCATTAGGTTTTGTTGGGTTCTTGTTTGTCATTATGTTAAATAGGAGTGGATTGTGGGTTTTGGAGAACATCAGGTAGTTTTAGGGTGGTTTTGGGGTGGATCTATGATTTTGGGGGATTTTCTTCCAGTTTTGGTGGTGATGCCGTTCTTGTTTGGGGTGTTTTTGACGTTTTTTGGGGTCTCTGTTGGGTTCTGTTGGGTTCTCGTTGGTCATCGTGTTGGAAAAGGGTAAATTGTGGTTTTTGGAGAACATCAGGTAGGTTTAGGGTGTCTTTGGGGTGGATCTATGGTTTTGGGGGTTTTCTTCCAGTTTTGGGGGTGATGCCGTTCTTGTTTGGGGTGTTTTTGACGTTTTTTGGGGTCTCCGTTGGGTTTTGTTGGGTTCTCGTCGGTCATCATGGTGGAAAAGGGTAAATTGTGGGTTTTGGAGAACATCAGGTAGGTTTAGGGTGGTTTTGGGGTGGATCTATGGTTTTGGGGGATTTTCTTCCAGTTTTGGCGGTGGTGCCGATATTTTTTGGGGTGTTTTTTACGTGTTTTGGGGTCTCCATTAGGTTTTGTTGGGTTCTTGTTTGTCATTATGTTAAATAGGAGTGGATTGTGGGTTTTGGAGAACATCAGGTAGTTTTAGGGTGGTTTTGGGGTGGATCTATGGTTTTGGGGGATTTTCTTCCAGTTTTGGTGGTGATGCCGTTCTTGTTTGGGGTGTTTTTGACGTTTTTTTGGGGTCTCTGTTGGGTTCTGTTGGGTTCTCGTTGGTCATCGTGTTGGAAAAGGGTAAATTGTGGTTTTTGGAGAACATCAGGTAGGTTTAGGGTGTCTTTGGGGTGGATCTATGGTTTTGGGGGTTTTCTTCCAGTTTTGGGGGTGATGCCATTCTTGTTTGGGGTATTTTTTAAGGTTTTTGTGGTCTCTGTTTGGTTTTGTTGGGTTCTCGTTTGTCATCGTGTTGTAAAAGTGTAAATTGTGGGTTTTGGAGAACTTCAGGTAGGTTTAGGGGGAGTTTTCGCGTGGATTCATGGTATTTGGGGTTTTCTTCTTTTTGGGGGAGTGATCCTCTCCTTTCTTCGGGTGATTTTGAAGTGTTTTGGGGTTTCCGTTGCGTTTCGTTGAATTCCTAATGTGTTTTATGGTGGTTTGGAGTGTGCTTTGGGATTAGGAGAACATCAGGTAGGTTTAGGGTGTCTTTGGGGTGGATCTATGGTATTTGGGGTTTTCTTCTATTTTTTGGCGTGATCCTGTTCTTTTTTGGGGTGTATTTGAAGTGTTTTGGGGTCTCCGTTGGGTTTTGTTTGGTTCTCGTTGGTCATCATGGTGGAAAAGGGTAAATTGTGGGTTTTGGAGAACATCAGGTAGGTTTAGGGTGGTTTTGGGGTGGATCTATGGTTTTGGGGGATTTTCTTCCAGTTTTGGTGGTGATGCCGTTCTTGTTTGGGGTGTTTTTGACGTGTTTTGGGGTCTCCATTAGGTTTTGTTGGGTTCTTGTTTGTCATTATGTTAAATAGGTGTGGATTGTGGGTTTTGGAGAACATCAGGTAGGTTTAGGGTGGTTTTGGGGTGGATCTATGGTTTTGGGGGATTTTCTTCCAGTTTTGGTGGTGATGCCGTTCTTGTTTGGGGTGTTTTTGACGTTTTTTGGGGTCTCTGTTGGGTTCTGTTGGGTTCTCGTTGGTCATCGTGTTGGAAAAGGGTAAATTGTGGTTTTTGGAGAACATCAGGTAGGTTTAGGGTGTCTTTGGGGTGGATCTATGGTTTTGGGGGATTTTCTTCCAGTTTTGGTGGTGATGCCGTTCTTGTTTGGGGTGTTTTTGACGTTTTTTGGGGTCTCCGTTGGGTTTTGTTGGGTTCTCGTTGGTTATCATGGTGGAAAAGGGTAAATTGTGGGTTTTGGAGAACATCAGGTAGGTTTAGGGTGGTTTTGGGGTGGATCTATGGTTTTGGCGTATTTTCTTCCAGTTTTGGGGGTGATGCCGATATTTTTTGGGGTGTTTTTTACGTGTTTTGGGGTCTCCATTAGGTTTTGTTGGGTTCTTGTTTGTCATTATGTTAAATAGGAGTGGATTGTGGGTTTTGGAGAACATCAGGTAGTTTTAGGGTGGTTTTGGGGTGGATCTATGGTTTTGGTGTATTTTCTTCCAGTTTTGGTGGTGATGCCGTTCTTGTTTGGGGTGTTTTTGACGTTTTTTGGGGTCTCTGTTGGGTTTTGTTGGGTTCTCGTTGGTCATCGTGTTGGAAAAGGGTAAATTGTGGGTTTTGGAGAACATCAGGTAGGTTTAGGGTGTCTTTGGGGTGGATCTATGGTTTTGGGGGATTTTCTTCCAGTTTTGGGGGTGATGCCGTTCTTGTTTGGGGTGTTTTTGACGTTTTCTGGGGTCTCTGTTGGGTTCTGTTGGGTTCTCGTTGGTCATCGTGTTGGAAAAGTGTAAATTGTGGTTTTTGGAGAACATCAGGTAGGTTTAGGGTGTCTTTGGGGTGGATCTATGGTTTTGGGGGATTTTCTTCCAGTTTTGGTGGTGATGCCGTTCTTGTTTGGGGTGTTTTTGACGTTTTTTGGGGTCTCCGTTGGGTTTTGTTGGGTTCTCCTTGGTCATCATGGTGGAAAAGGGTAAATTGTGGGTTTTGGAGAACATCAGGTAGGTTTAGGGTGGTTTTGGGGTGGATCTATGGTTTTGGGGGATTTTCTTCCAGTTTTGGCGGTGATGCCGATATTTTTTGGGGTGTTTTTGACGTGTTTTGGGGTCTCCATTAGGTTTTGTTGGGTTCTTGTTTGTCATTATGTTAAATAGGTGTGGATTGTGTGTTTTGGAGAACATCAGGTAGTTTTAGGGTGGTTTTGGGGTGGATCTATGGTTTTGGGGGATTTTCTTCCAGTTTTGGTGGTGATGCCGTTCTTGTTTGGGGTGTTTTTGACGTTTTTTGGGGTCTCCGTTGGGTTCTGTTGGGTTCTCGTTGGTCATCGTGTTGGAAAAGGGTAAATTGTGGGTTTTGGAGAACATCAGGTAGGTTTAGGGTGGTTTTGGGGTGGATCTATGGTTTTGGCGTATTTTCTTCCAGTTTTGGGGGTGATGCCGATATTTTTTGGGGTGTTTTTGACGTGTTTTGGGGTCTCCATTAGGTTTTGTTGGGTTCTTGTTTGTCATTATGTTAAATAGGAGTGGATTGTGGTTTTTGGAGAACATCAGGTAGGTTTAGGGTGGTTTTGGGGTGGATCTATGGTTTTGGGGGATTTTCTTCCAGTTTTGGTGGTGATGCCGTTCTTGTTTGGGGTGTTTTTGACGTTTTTTGGGGTCTCTGTTGGGTTTTGTTGGGTTCTCGTTGGTCATCGTGTTGGAAAAGGGTAAATTGTGGGTTTTGGAGAACATCAGGTAGGTTTAGGGTGTCTTTGGGGTGGATCTATGGTTTTGGCGTATTTTCTTCCAGTTTTGGGGGTGATGCCGATATTTTTTGGGGTGTTTTTTACGTGTTTTGGTGTCTCCATTAGGTTTTGTTGGGTTCTTGTTTTTCATTATGTTAAATAGGAGTGGATTGTGGGTTTTGGAGAACATCAGGTAGTTTTAGGGTGGTTTTGGGGTGGATCTATGGTTTTGGGGGATTTTCTTCCAGTTTTGGTGGTGATGCCGTTCTTGTTTGGGGTGTTTTTGACGTTTTCTGGGGTCTCTGTTGGGTTCTGTTGGGTTCTCGTTGGTCATCGTGTTGGAAAAGTGTAAATTGTGGTTTTTGGAGAACATCAGGTAGATTTAGGGTGTCTTTGGGGTGGATCTATGGTTTTGGGGGATTTTCTTCCAGTTTTGGTGGTGATGCCGTTCTTGTTTGGGGTGTTTTTGACGTTTTTTGGGGTCTCCGTTGGGTTTTGTTGGGTTCTCGTTGGTCATCATGGTGGAAAAGGGTAAATTGTGGGTTTTGGAGAACATCAGGTAGGTTTAGGGTGGTTTTGGGGTGGATCTATGGTTTTGGGGGATTTTCTTCCAGTTTTGGCGGTGATGCCGATATTTTTTGGGGTGTTTTTTACGTTTTTTGGGGTCTCCATTAGGTTTTGTTGGGTTCTTGTTTGTCATTATGTTAAATAGGAGTGGATTGTGGGTTTTGGAGAACATCAGGTAGTTTTAGGGTGGTTTTGGGGTGGATCTATGGTTTTGGGGGATTTTCTTCCAGTTTTGGGGGTGATGCCGTTCTTGTTTGGGGTGTTTTTGACGTTTTTTGGGGTCTCTGTTGGGTTCTGTTGGGTTCTTGTTGGTCATCGTGTTGGAAAAGGGTAAATTGTGGTTTTTGGAGAAGATCAGGTAGGTTTAGGGTGTCTTTGGGGTGGATCTATGGTTTTGGGGGTTTTCTTCCAGTTTTGGGGGTGATGCCATTCTTGTTTGTGGTATTTTTTAAGGTTTTTGTGGTCTCTGTTTGGTTTTGTTGGGTTCTCGTTCGTCATCATCGTGGAGAAGTGTAAACTGTGGGTTTTGGAGAACTTCAGGTAGGTTTAGGGGGAGTTTTCGCGTGGATTCATGGTATTTGGGGTTTTCTTCTTTTTGGGGGAGTGATCCTCTCCTTTCTTCGGGTGATTTTGAAGTGTTTTGGGGTTTCCGTTGCGTTTCGTTGAATTCCTAATGTGTTTTATGGTGGTTTGGAGTGTGCTTTGGGATTAGGAGAACATCAGGTAGGTTTAGGGTGTCTTTGGGGTGGATCTATGGTATTTGGGGTTTTCTTCTATTTTTTGGCGTGACCCTGTTCTTTTTTGGGGTGTATTTGAAGTGTTTTGGGGTCTCCGTTGGGTTTTGTTTGGTTCTCGTTGGTCATCATGGTGGAAAAGGGTAAATTGTGGGTTTTGGAGAACATCAGGTAGGTTTAGGGTGGTTTTGGGGTGGATCTATGGTTTTGGTGTATTTTCTTCCAGTTTTGGGGGTGATCCTTTTCTTGTTTGGGGTGTTTTTGACGTTTTTTGGGGTCTCCATTAGGTTTTGTTGGGTTCTTGTTTGTCATTATGTTAAATAGGTGTGGATTGTGGGTTTTGGAGAACATCAGGTAGGTTTAGGGTGTCTTTGGGGTGGATCTATGGTTTTGGGGGATTTTCTTCCAGTTTTGGTGGTGATGCCGTTCTTGTTTGGGGTGTTTTTGACGTTTTTTGGGGTCTCCGTTGAGTTTTGTTGGGTTCTCGTTGGTTATCATGGTGGAAAAGGGTAAATTGTGGGTTTTGGAGAACATCAGGTAGGTTTAGGGTGGTTTTGGGGTGGATCTATGGTTTTGGCGTATTTTCTTCCAGTTTTGGGGGTGATGCCGATATTTTTTGTGGTGTTTTTGACGTGTTTTGGGGTCTCCATTAGGTTTTGTTGGGTTCTTGTTTGTCATTATGTTAAATAGGAGTGGATTGTGGGTTTTGGAGAACATCAGGTAGGTTTAGGGTGGTTTTGGGGTGGATCTATGGTTTTGGGGGATTTTCTTCCAGTTTTGGTGGTGATGCCGTTCTTGTTTGGGGTGTTTTTGACGTTTTTTGGGGTCTCTGTTGGGTTTTGTTGGGTTCTCGTTGGTCATCGTGTTGGAAAAGGGTAAATTGTGGGTTTTGGAGAACATCAGGTAGGTTTAGGGTGTCTTTGGGGTGGATCTATGGTTTTGGCGTATTTTCTTCCAGTTTTGGGGGTGATGCCGATATTTTTTGTGGTGTTTTTGACGTGTTTTGGTGTCTCCATTAGGTTTTGTTGGGTTCTCGTTGGTTATCATGGTGGAAAAGGGTAAATTGTGGGTTTTGGAGAACATCAGGTAGGTTTAGGGTGGTTTTGGGGTGGATCTATGGTTTTGGCTTATCTTCTTCCAGTTTTGGGGGTGATGCCGTTCTTGTTTGGGGTGTTTTTGACGTGTTTTGGGGTCTCCATTAGGTTTTGTTGGGTTCTTGTTTGTCATTATGTTAAATAGGTGTGGATTGTGGGTTTTGGAGAACATCAGGTAGGTTTAGGGTGGTTTTGGGGTGGATCTATGGTTTTGGGGGATTTTCTTCCAGTTTTGGTGGTGATGCCGTTCTTGTTTGGGGTGTTTTTGACGTTTTTTGGGGTCTCTGTTGGGTTCTGTTGGGTTCTCGTTGGTCATCGTGTTGGAAAAGGGTAAATTGTGGTTTTGGAGAACATCAGGTAGGTTTAGGGTGTCTTTGGGGTGGATCTATGGTTTTGGGGGATTTTCTTCCAGTTTTGGTGGTGATGCCGTTCTTGTTTGGGGTGTTTTTGACGTTTTTTGGGGTCTCCGTTGCGTTTTGTTGGGTTCTCGTTGGTTATCATGGTGGAAAAGGGTAAATTGTGGGTTTTGGAGAACATCAGGTAGGTTTAGGGTGGTTTTGGGGTGGATCTATGGTTTTGGGGGATTTTCTTCCAGTTTTGGGGGTGATGCCGTTCTTGTTTGGGGTGTTTTTGACGTGTTTTGGGGTCTCCATTAGGTTTTGTTGGGTTCTTGTTTGTCATTATGTTAAATAGGTGTGGATTGTGGGTTTTGGAGAAGATCAGGTAGGTTTAGGGTGGTTTTGGGGTGGATCTATGGTTTTGGGGGATTTTCTTCCAGTTTTGGTGGTGATGCCGTTCTTGTTTGGGGTGTTTTTGACGTTTTTTGGGGTCTCTGTTGGGTTCTGTTGGGTTCTCGTTGGTCATCGTGTTGGAAAAGGGTAAATTGTGGGTTTTGGAGAAGATCAGCTAGGTTTAGGGTGTCTTTGGGGTGGATCTATGGTTTTGGGGGATTTTCTTCCAGTTTTGGCGGTGGTGCCGATATTTTTTGGGGTGTTTTTTACGTGTTTTGGGGTCTCCATTAGGTTTTGTTGGGTTCTTGTTTGTCATTATGTTAAATAGGAGTGGATTGTGGGTTTTGGAGAACATCAGGTAGTTTTAGGGTGGTTTTGGGGTGGATCTATGGTTTTGGGGGATTTTCTTCCAGTTTTGGTGGTGATGCCGTTCTTGTTTGGGGTGTTTTTGACGTTTTTTGGGGTCTCTGTTGGGTTCTGTTGGGTTCTCGTTGGTCATCGTGTTGGAAAAGGGTAAATTGTGGTTTTTGGAGAACATCAGGTAGGTTTAGGGTGTCTTTGGGGTGGATCTATGGTTTTGGGGGTTTTCTTCCAGTTTTGGGGGTGATGCCATTCTTGTTTGGGGTATTTTTTAAGGTTTTTGTGGTCTCTGTTTGGTTTTGTTGGGTTCTCGTTTGTCATCGTGTTGTAAAAGTGTAAACTGTGGGTTTTGGAGAACTTCAGGTAGGTTTAGGGGGAGTTTTCGCGTGGATTCATGGTATTTGGGGTTTTCTTCTTTTTGGGGGAGTGATCCTCTCCTTTCTTCGGGTGATTTTGAAGTGTTTTGGGGTTTCCGTTGCGTTTCGTTGAATTCCTAATGTGTTTTATGGTGGTTTGGAGTGTGCTTTGGGATTAGGAGAACATCAGGTAGGTTTAGGGTGTCTTTGGGGTGGATCTATGGTATTTGGGGTTTTCTTCTATTTTTTGGCGTGATCCTGTTCTTTTTTGGGGTGTATTTGAAGTGTTTTGGGGTCTCCGTTGGGTTTTGTTTGGTTCTCGTTGGTCATCATGGTGGAAAAGGGTAAATTGTGGGTTTTGGAGAACATCAGGTAGGTTTAGGGTGGTTTTGGGGTGGATCTATGGTTTTGGTGTATTTTCTTCCAGTTTTGGGGGTGATCCTTTTCTTGTTTGGGGTGTTTTTGACGTGTTTTGGGGTCTCCATTAGGTTTTGTTGGGTTCTTGTTTGTCATTATGTTAAATAGGTGTGGATTGTGTGTTTTGGAGAACATCAGGTAGTTTTAGGGTGGTTTTGGGGTGGATCTATGGTTTTGGGGGATTTTCTTCCAGTTTTGGTGGTGATGCCGTTCTTGTTTGGGGTGTTTTTGACGTTTTTTGGGGTCTCTGTTGGGTTCTGTTGGGTTCTCGTTGGTCATCGTGTTGGAAAAGGGTAAATTGTGGGTTTTGGAGAACATCAGGTAGGTTTAGGGTGGTTTTGGGGTGGATCTATGGTTTTGGCGTATTTTCTTCCAGTTTTGGGGGTGATGCCGATATTTTTTGGGGTGTTTTTGACGTGTTTTGGGGTCTCCATTAGGTTTTGTTGGGTTCTTGTTTGTCATTATGTTAAATAGGAGTGGATTGTGGGTTTTGGAGAACATCAGGTAGGTTTAGGGTGGTTTTGGGGTGGATCTATGGTTTTGGGGGATTTTCTTCCAGTTTTGGTGGTGATGCCGTTCTTGTTTGGGGTGTTTTTGACGTTTTTTGGGGTCTCTGTTGGGTTTTGTTGGGTTCTCGTTGGTCATCGTGTTGGAAAAGGGTAAATTGTGGGTTTTGGAGATCATCAGGTAGGTTTAGGGTGTCTTTGGGGTGGATCTATGGTTTTGGCGTATTTTCTTCCAGTTTTGGGGGTGATGCCGATATTTTTTGGGGTGTTTTTTACGTGTTTTGGTGTCTCCATTAGGTTTTGTTGGGTTCTTGTTTTTCATTATGTTAAATAGGAGTGGATTGTGGGTTTTGGAGAACATCAGGTAGTTTTAGGGTGGTTTTGGGGTGGATCTATGGTTTTGGGGGATTTTCTTCCAGTTTTGGTGGTGATGCCGTTCTTGTTTGGGGTGTTTTTGACGTTTTCTGGGGTCTCTGTTGGGTTCTGTTGGGTTCTCGTTGGTCATCGTGTTGGAAAAGTGTAAATTGTGGTTTTTGGAGAACATCAGGTAGATTTAGGGTGTCTTTGGGGTGGATCTATGGTTTTGGGGGATTTTCTTCCAGTTTTGGTGGTGATGCCGTTCTTGTTTGGGGTGTTTTTGACGTTTTTTGGGGTCTCCGTTGGGTTTTGTTGGGTTCTCGTTGGTCATCATGGTGGAAAAGGGTAAATTGTGGGTTTTGGAGAACATCAGGTAGGTTTAGGGTGGTTTTGGGGTGGATCTATGGTTTTGGGGGATTTTCTTCCAGTTTTGGCGGTGATGCCGATATTTTTTGGGGTGTTTTTTACGTGTTTTGGGGTCTCCATTAGGTTTTGTTGGGTTCTTGTTTGTCATTATGTTAAATAGGAGTGGATTGTGGGTTTTGGAGAACATCAGGTAGTTTTAGGGTGGTTTTGGGGTGGATCTATGGTTTTGGGGGATTTTCTTCCAGTTTTGGGGGTGATGCCGTTCTTGTTTGGGGTGTTTTTGACGTTTTTTGGGGTCTCTGTTGGGTTCTGTTGGGTTCTTGTTGGTCATCGTGTTGGAAAAGGGTAAATTGTGGTTTTTGGAGAACATCAGGTAGGTTTAGGGTGTCTTTGGGGTGGATCTATGGTTTTGGGGGTTTTCTTCCAGTTTTGGGGGTGATGCCATTCTTGTTTGGGGTATCTTCTAAGGTTTTTGTGGTCTCTGTTTGGTTTTGTTGGGTTCTCGTTCGTCATCATCGTGGAGAAGTGTAAATTGTGGGTTTTGGAGAACTTCAGGTAGGTTTAGGGGGAGTTTTCGCGTGGATTCATGGTATTTGGGGTTTTCTTCTTTTTGGGGGAGTGATCCTCTCCTTTCTTCGGGTGATTTTGAAGTGTTTTGGGGTTTCCGTTGCGTTTCGTTGAATTCCTAATGTGTTTTATGGTGGTTTGGAGTGTGCTTTGGGATTAGGAGAACATCAGGTAGGTTTAGGGTGTCTTTGGGGTGGATCTATGGTATTTGGGGTTTTCTTCTATTTTTTGGCGTGATCCTGTTCTTTTTTGGGGTGTATTTGAAGTGTTTTGGGGTCTCCGTTGGGTTTTGTTTGGTTCTCGTTGGTCATCATGGTGGAAAAGGGTAAATTGTGGGTTTTGGAGAACATCAGGTAGGTTTAGGGTGGTTTTGGGGTGGATCTATGGTTTTGGTGTATTTTCTTCCAGTTTTGGGGGTGATCCTTTTCTTGTTTGGGGTGTTTTTGACGTTTTTTGGGGTCTCCATTAGGTTTTGTTGGGTTCTTGTTTGTCATTATGTTAAATAGGTGTGGATTGTGGGTTTTGGAGAACATCAGGTAGGTTTAGGGTGTCTTTGGGGTGGATCTATGGTTTTGGGGGATTTTCTTCCAGTTTTGGTGGTGATGCCGTTCTTGTTTGGGGTGTTTTTGACGTTTTTTGGGGTCTCCGTTGAGTTTTGTTGGGTTCTCGTTGGTTATCATGGTGGAAAAGGGTAAATTGTGGGTTTTGGAGAACATCAGGTAGGTTTAGGGTGGTTTTGGGGTGGATCTATGGTTTTGGCGTATTTTCTTCCAGTTTTGGGGGTGATGCCGATATTTTTTGGGGTGTTTTTGACGTGTTTTGGGGTCTCCATTAGGTTTTGTTGGGTTCTTGTTTGTCATTATGTTAAATAGGAGTGGATTGTGGGTTTTGGAGAACATCAGGTAGGTTTAGGGTGGTTTTGGGGTGGATCTATGGTTTTGGGGGATTTTCTTCCAGTTTTGGTGGTGATGCCGTTCTTGTTTGGGGTGTTTTTGACGTTTTTTGGGGTCTCTGTTGGGTTTTGTTGGGTTCTCGTTGGTCATCGTGTTGGAAAAGGGTAAATTGTGGGTTTTGGAGAACATCAGGTAGGTTTAGGGTGTCTTTGGGGTGGATCTATGGTTTTGGCGTATTTTCTTCCAGTTTTGGGTGTGATGCCGATATTTTTTGTGGTGTTTTTGACGTGTTTTGGTGTCTCCATTAGGTTTTGTTGGGTTCTCGTTGGTTATCATGGTGGAAAAGGGTAAATTGTGGGTTTTGGAGAACATCAGGTAGGTTTAGGGTGGTTTTGGGGTGGATCTATGGTTTTGGCGTATCTTCTTCCAGTTTTGGGGGTGATGCCGTTCTTGTTTGGGGTGTTTTTGACGTGTTTTGGGGTCTCCATTAGGTTTTGTTGGGTTCTTGTTTGTCATTATGTTAAATAGGTGTGGATTGTGGGTTTTGGAGAACATCAGGTAGGTTTAGGGTGGTTTTGGGGTGGATCTATGGTTTTGGGGGATTTTCTTCCAGTTTTGGTGGTGATGCCGTTCTTGTTTGGGGTGTTTTTGACGTTTTTTGGGGTCTCTGTTGGGTTCTGTTGGGTTCTCGTTGGTCATCGTGTTGGAAAAGGGTAAATTGTGGTTTTTGGAGAACATCAGGTAGGTTTAGGGTGTCTTTGGGGTGGATCTATGGTTTTGGGGGATTTTCTTCCAGTTTTGGTGGTGATGCCGTTCTTGTTTGGGGTGTTTTTGACGTTTTTTGGGGTCTCCGTTGGGTTTTGTTGGGTTCTCCTTGGTCATCATGGTGGAAAAGGGTAAATTGTGGGTTTTGGAGAACATCAGGTAGGTTTAGGGTGGTTTTGGGGTGGATCTATGGTTTTGGGGGATTTTCTTCCAGTTTTGGCGGTGATGCCGATATTTTTTGGGGTGTTTTTGACGTGTTTTGGGGTCTCCATTAGGTTTTGTTGGGTTCTTGTTTGTCATTATGTTAAATAGGAGTGGATTGTGGGTTTTGGAGAACATCAGGTAGTTTTAGGGTGGTTTTGGGGTGGATCTATGGTTTTGGGGGATTTTCTTCCAGTTTTGGTGGTGATGCCGTTCTTGTTTGGGGTGTTTTTGACGTTTTTTGGGGTCTCTGTTGGGTTCTGTTGGGTTCTCGTTGGTCATCGTGTTGGAAAAGGGTAAATTGTGGTTTTTGGAGAAGATCAGGTAGGTTTAGGGTGTCTTTGGGGTGGATCTATGGTTTTGGGGATTTTCTTCCAGTTTTGGGGGTGATGCCATTCTTGTTTGTGGTATTTTTTAAGGTTTTTGTGGTCTCTGTTTGGTTTTGTTGGGTTCTCGTTCGTCATCATCGTGGAGAAGTGTAAACTGTGGGTTTTGGAGAACTTCAGGTAGGTTTAGGGGGAGTTTTCGCGTGGATTCATGGTATTTGGGGTTTTCTTCTTTTTGGGGGAGTGATCCTCTCCTTTCTTCGGGTGATTTTGAAGTGTTTTGGGGTTTCCGTTGCGTTTCGTTGAATTCCTAATGTGTTTTATGGTGGTTTGGAGTGTGCTTTGGGATTAGGAGAACATCAGGTAGGTTTAGGGTGTCTTTGGGGTGGATCTATGGTATTTGGGGTTTTCTTCTATTTTTTGGCGTGATCCTGTTCTTTTTTGGGGTGTTTTTGACGTTTTTTGGGGTCTCTGTTGGGTTCTGTTGGGTTCTCGTTGGTCATCGTGTTGGAAAAGGGTAAATTGTGGGTTTTGGAGAACATCAGGTAGGTTTAGGGTGGTTTTGGGGTGGATCTATGGTTTTGGCGTATTTTCTTCCAGTTTTGGGGGTGATGCCGATATTTTTTGGGGTGTTTTTGACGTGTTTTGGGGTCTCCATTAGGTTTTGTTGGGTTCTTGTTTGTCATTATGTTAAATAGGAGTGGATTGTGGGTTTTGGAGAACATCAGGTAGGTTTAGGGTGGTTTTGGGGTGGATCTATGGTTTTGGGGGATTTTCTTCCAGTTTTGGTGGTGATGCCGTTCTTGTTTGGGGTGTTTTTGACGTTTTTTGGGGTCTCTGTTGGGTTTTGTTGGGTTCTCGTTGGTCATCGTGTTGGAAAAGGGTAAATTGTGGGTTTTGGAGATCATCAGGTAGGTTTAGGGTGTCTTTGGGGTGGATCTATGGTTTTGGCGTATTTTCTTCCAGTTTTGGGGGTGATGCCGATATTTTTTGGGGTGTTTTTTACGTGTTTTGGTGTCTCCATTAGGTTTTGTTGGGTTCTTGTTTTTCATTATGTTAAATAGGAGTGGATTGTGGGTTTTGGAGAACATCAGGTAGTTTTAGGGTGGTTTTGGGGTGGATCTATGGTTTTGGGGGATTTTCTTCCAGTTTTGGTGGTGATGCCGTTCTTGTTTGGGGTGTTTTTGACGTTTTCTGGGGTCTCTGTTGGGTTCTGTTGGGTTCTCGTTGGTCATCGTGTTGGAAAAGTGTAAATTGTGGTTTTTGGAGAACATCAGGTAGATTTAGGGTGTCTTTGGGGTGGATCTATGGTTTTGGGGGATTTTCTTCCAGTTTTGGTGGTGATGCCGTTCTTGTTTGGGGTGTTTTTGACGTTTTTTGGGGTCTCCGTTGGGTTTTGTTGGGTTCTCGTTGGTCATCATGGTGGAAAAGGGTAAATTGTGGGTTTTGGAGAACATCAGGTAGGTTTAGGGTGGTTTTGGGGTGGATCTATGGTTTTGGGGGATTTTCTTCCAGTTTTGGCGGTGATGCCGATATTTTTTGGGGTGTTTTTTACGTGTTTTGGGGTCTCCATTAGGTTTTGTTGGGTTCTTGTTTGTCATTATGTTAAATAGGAGTGGATTGTGGGTTTTGGAGAACATCAGGTAGTTTTAGGGTGGTTTTGGGGTGGATCTATGGTTTTGGGGGATTTTCTTCCAGTTTTGGGGGTGATGCCGTTCTTGTTTGGGGTGTTTTTGACGTTTTTTGGGGTCTCTGTTGGGTTCTGTTGGGTTCTTGTTGGTCATCGTGTTGGAAAAGGGTAAATTGTGGTTTTTGGAGAAGATCAGGTAGGTTTAGGGTGTCTTTGGGGTGGATCTATGGTTTTGGGGGTTTTCTTCCAGTTTTGGGGGTGATGCCATTCTTGTTTGTGGTATTTTTTAAGGTTTTTGTGGTCTCTGTTTGGTTTTGTTGGGTTCTCGTTCGTCATCATCGTGGAGAAGTGTAAACTGTGGGTTTTGGAGAACTTCAGGTAGGTTTAGGGGGAGTTTTCGCGTGGATTCATGGTATTTGGGGTTTTCTTCTTTTTGGGGGAGTGATCCTCTCCTTTCTTCGGGTGATTTTGAAGTGTTTTGGGGTTTCCGTTGCGTTTCGTTGAATTCCTAATGTGTTTTATGGTGGTTTGGAGTGTGCTTTGGGATTAGGAGAACATCAGGTAGGTTTAGGGTGTCTTTGGGGTGGATCTATGGTATTTGGGGTTTTCTTCTATTTTTTGGCGTGACCCTGTTCTTTTTTGGGGTGTATTTGAAGTGTTTTGGGGTCTCCGTTGGGTTTTGTTTGGTTCTCGTTGGTCATCATGGTGGAAAAGGGTAAATTGTGGGTTTTGGAGAACATCAGGTAGGTTTAGGGTGGTTTTGGGGTGGATCTATGGTTTTGGTGTATTTTCTTCCAGTTTTGGGGGTGATCCTTTTCTTGTTTGGGGTGTTTTTGACGTTTTTTGGGGTCTCCATTAGGTTTTGTTGGGTTCTTGTTTGTCATTATGTTAAATAGGTGTGGATTGTGGGTTTTGGAGAACATCAGGTAGGTTTAGGGTGTCTTTGGGGTGGATCTATGGTTTTGGGGGATTTTCTTCCAGTTTTGGTGGTGATGCCGTTCTTGTTTGGGGTGTTTTTGACGTTTTTTGGGGTCTCCGTTGAGTTTTGTTGGGTTCTCGTTGGTTATCATGGTGGAAAAGGGTAAATTGTGGGTTTTGGAGAACATCAGGTAGGTTTAGGGTGGTTTTGGGGTGGATCTATGGTTTTGGCGTATTTTCTTCCAGTTTTGGGGGTGATGCCGATATTTTTTGTGGTGTTTTTGACGTGTTTTGGGGTCTCCATTAGGTTTTGTTGGGTTCTTGTTTGTCATTATGTTAAATAGGAGTGGATTGTGGGTTTTGGAGAACATCAGGTAGGTTTAGGGTGGTTTTGGGGTGGATCTATGGTTTTGGGGGATTTTCTTCCAGTTTTGGTGGTGATGCCGTTCTTGTTTGGGGTGTTTTTGACGTTTTTTGGGGTCTCTGTTGGGTTTTGTTGGGTTCTCGTTGGTCATCGTGTTGGAAAAGGGTAAATTGTGGGTTTTGGAGAACATCAGGTAGGTTTAGGGTGTCTTTGGGGTGGATCTATGGTTTTGGCGTATTTTCTTCCAGTTTTGGGTGTGATGCCGATATTTTTTGTGGTGTTTTTGACGTGTTTTGGTGTCTCCATTAGGTTTTGTTGGGTTCTCGTTGGTTATCATGGTGGAAAAGGGTAAATTGTGGGTTTTGGAGAACATCAGGTAGGTTTAGGGTGGTTTTGGGGTGGATCTATGGTTTTGGCGTATCTTCTTCCAGTTTTGGGGGTGATGCCGTTCTTGTTTGGGGTGTTTTTGACGTGTTTTGGGGTCTCCATTAGGTTTTGTTGGGTTCTTGTTTGTCATTATGTTAAATAGGTGTGGATTGTGGGTTTTGGAGAACATCAGGTAGGTTTAGGGTGGTTTTGGGGTGGATCTATGGTTTTGGGGGATTTTCTTCCAGTTTTGGTGGTGATGCCGTTCTTGTTTGGGGTGTTTTTGACGTTTTTTGGGGTCTCTGTTGGGTTCTGTTGGGTTCTCGTTGGTCATCGTGTTGGAAAAGGGTAAATTGTGGTTTTTGGAGAACATCAGGTAGGTTTAGGGTGTCTTTGGGGTGGATCTATGGTTTTGGGGGATTTTCTTCCAGTTTTGGTGGTGATGCCGTTCTTGTTTGGGGTGTTTTTGACGTTTTTTGGGGTCTCCGTTGGGTTTTGTTGGGTTCTCCTTGGTCATCATGGTGGAAAAGGGTAAATTGTGGGTTTTGGAGAACATCAGGTAGGTTTAGGGTGGTTTTGGGGTGGATCTATGGTTTTGGGGGATTTTCTTCCAGTTTTGGCGGTGATGCCGATATTTTTTGGGGTGTTTTTGACGTGTTTTGGGGTCTCCATTAGGTTTTGTTGGGTTCTTGTTTGTCATTATGTTAAATAGGAGTGGATTGTGGGTTTTGGAGAACATCAGGTAGTTTTAGGGTGGTTTTGGGGTGGATCTATGGTTTTGGGGGATTTTCTTCCAGTTTTGGTGGTGATGCCGTTCTTGTTTGGGGTGTTTTTGACGTTTTTTGGGGTCTCTGTTGGGTTCTGTTGGGTTCTCGTTGGTCATCGTGTTGGAAAAGGGTAAATTGTGGTTTTTGGAGAAGATCAGGTAGGTTTAGGGTGTCTTTGGGGTGGATCTATGGTTTTGGGGATTTTCTTCCAGTTTTGGGGGTGATGCCATTCTTGTTTGTGGTATTTTTTAAGGTTTTTGTGGTCTCTGTTTGGTTTTGTTGGGTTCTCGTTCGTCATCATCGTGGAGAAGTGTAAACTGTGGGTTTTGGAGAACTTCAGGTAGGTTTAGGGGGAGTTTTCGCGTGGATTCATGGTATTTGGGGTTTTCTTCTTTTTGGGGGAGTGATCCTCTCCTTTCTTCGGGTGATTTTGAAGTGTTTTGGGGTTTCCGTTGCGTTTCGTTGAATTCCTAATGTGTTTTATGGTGGTTTGGAGTGTGCTTTGGGATTAGGAGAACATCAGGTAGGTTTAGGGTGTCTTTGGGGTGGATCTATGGTATTTGGGGTTTTCTTCTATTTTTTGGCGTGATCCTGTTCTTTTTTGGGGTGTATTTGAAGTGTTTTGGGGTCTCCGTTGGGTTTTGTTTGGTTCTCGTTGGTCATCATGGTGGAAAAGGGTAAATTGTGGGTTTTGGAGAACATCAGGTAGGTTTAGGGTGGTTTTGGGGTGGATCTATGGTTTTGGTGTATTTTCTTCCAGTTTTGGGGGTGATGCCGATATTTTTTGGGGTGTTTTTGACGTGTTTTGGGGTCTCCATTAGGTTTTGTTGGGTTCTTGTTTGTCATTATGTTAAATAGGAGTGGATTGTGGGTTTTGGAGAACATCAGGTAGGTTTAGGGTGGTTTTGGGGTGGATCTATGGTTTTGGGGGATTTTCTTCCAGTTTTGGTGGTGATGCCGTTCTTGTTTGGGGTGTTTTTGACGTTTTTTGGGGTCTCTGTTGGGTTTTGTTGGGTTCTCGTTGGTCATCGTGTTGGAAAAGGGTAAATTGTGGGTTTTGGAGAACATCAGGTAGGTTTAGGGTGTCTTTGGGGTGGATCTATGGTTTTGGCGTATTTTCTTCCAGTTTTGGGGGTGATGCCGATATTTTTTGGGGTGTTTTTTACGTGTTTTGGTGTCTCCATTAGGTTTTGTTGGGTTCTTGTTTTTCATTATGTTAAATAGGAGTGGATTGTGGGTTTTGGAGAACATCAGGTAGTTTTAGGGTGGTTTTGGGGTGGATCTATGGTTTTGGGGGATTTTCTTCCAGTTTTGGTGGTGATGCCGTTCTTGTTTGGGGTGTTTTTGACGTTTTCTGGGGTCTCTGTTGGGTTCTGTTGGGTTCTCGTTGGTCATCGTGTTGGAAAAGTGTAAATTGTGGTTTTTGGAGAACATCAGGTAGATTTAGGGTGTCTTTGGGGTGGATCTATGGTTTTGGGGGATTTTCTTCCAGTTTTGGTGGTGATGCCGTTCTTGTTTGGGGTGTTTTTGACGTTTTTTGGGGTCTCCGTTGGGTTCTGTTGGGTTCTCGTTGGTCATCATGGTGGAAAAGGGTAAATTGTGGGTTTTGGAGAACATCAGGTAGGTTTAGGGTGGTTTTGGGGTGGATCTATGGTTTTGGGGGATTTTCTTCCAGTTTTGGCGGTGATGCCGATATTTTTTGGGGTGTTTTTTACGTTTTTTGGGGTCTCCATTAGGTTTTGTTGGGTTCTTGTTTGTCATTATGTTAAATAGGAGTGGATTGTGGGTTTTGGAGAACATCAGGTAGTTTTAGGGTGGTTTTGGGGTGGATCTATGGTTTTGGGGGATTTTCTTCCAGTTTTGGGGGTGATGCCGTTCTTGTTTGGGGTGTTTTTGACGTTTTTTGGGGTCTCTGTTGGGTTCTGTTGGGTTCTTGTTGGTCATCGTGTTGGAAAAGGGTAAATTGTGGTTTTTGGAGAAGATCAGGTAGGTTTAGGGTGTCTTTGGGGTGGATCTATGGTTTTGGGGGTTTTCTTCCAGTTTTGGGGGTGATGCCATTCTTGTTTGTGGTATTTTTTAAGGTTTTTGTGGTCTCTGTTTGGTTTTGTTGGGTTCTCGTTCGTCATCATCGTGGAGAAGTGTAAACTGTGGGTTTTGGAGAACTTCAGGTAGGTTTAGGGGGAGTTTTCGCGTGGATTCATGGTATTTGGGGTTTTCTTCTTTTTGGGGGAGTGATCCTCTCCTTTCTTCGGGTGATTTTGAAGTGTTTTGGGGTTTCCGTTGCGTTTCGTTGAATTCCTAATGTGTTTTATGGTGGTTTGGAGTGTGCTTTGGGATTAGGAGAACATCAGGTAGGTTTAGGGTGTCTTTGGGGTGGATCTATGGTATTTGGGGTTTTCTTCTATTTTTTGGCGTGACCCTGTTCTTTTTTGGGGTGTATTTGAAGTGTTTTGGGGTCTCCGTTGGGTTTTGTTTGGTTCTCGTTGGTCATCATGGTGGAAAAGGGTAAATTGTGGGTTTTGGAGAACATCAGGTAGGTTTAGGGTGGTTTTGGGGTGGATCTATGGTTTTGGTGTATTTTCTTCCAGTTTTGGGGGTGATCCTTTTCTTGTTTGGGGTGTTTTTGACGTTTTTTGGGGTCTCCATTAGGTTTTGTTGGGTTCTTGTTTGTCATTATGTTAAATAGGTGTGGATTGTGGGTTTTGGAGAACATCAGGTAGGTTTAGGGTGTCTTTGGGGTGGATCTATGGTTTTGGGGGATTTTCTTCCAGTTTTGGTGGTGATGCCGTTCTTGTTTGGGGTGTTTTTGACGTTTTTTGGGGTCTCCGTTGAGTTTTGTTGGGTTCTCGTTGGTTATCATGGTGGAAAAGGGTAAATTGTGGGTTTTGGAGAACATCAGGTAGGTTTAGGGTGGTTTTGGGGTGGATCTATGGTTTTGGCGTATTTTCTTCCAGTTTTGGGGGTGATGCCGATATTTTTTGTGGTGTTTTTGACGTGTTTTGGGGTCTCCATTAGGTTTTGTTGGGTTCTTGTTTGTCATTATGTTAAATAGGAGTGGATTGTGGGTTTTGGAGAACATCAGGTAGGTTTAGGGTGGTTTTGGGGTGGATCTATGGTTTTGGGGGATTTTCTTCCAGTTTTGGTGGTGATGCCGTTCTTGTTTGGGGTGTTTTTGACGTTTTTTGGGGTCTCTGTTGGGTTTTGTTGGGTTCTCGTTGGTCATCGTGTTGGAAAAGGGTAAATTGTGGGTTTTGGAGAACATCAGGTAGGTTTAGGGTGTCTTTGGGGTGGATCTATGGTTTTGGCGTATTTTCTTCCAGTTTTGGGGGTGATGCCGATATTTTTTGTGGTGTTTTTGACGTGTTTTGGTGTCTCCATTAGGTTTTGTTGGGTTCTCGTTGGTTATCATGGTGGAAAAGGGTAAATTGTGGGTTTTGGAGAACATCAGGTAGGTTTAGGGTGGTTTTGGGGTGGATCTATGGTTTTGGCGTATCTTCTTCCAGTTTTGGGGGTGATGCCGTTCTTGTTTGGGGTGTTTTTGACGTGTTTTGGGGTCTCCATTAGGTTTTGTTGGGTTCTTGTTTGTCATTATGTTAAATAGGTGTGGATTGTGGGTTTTGGAGAACATCAGGTAGGTTTAGGGTGGTTTTGGGGTGGATCTATGGTTTTGGGGGATTTTCTTCCAGTTTTGGTGGTGATGCCGTTCTTGTTTGGGGTGTTTTTGACGTTTTTTGGGGTCTCTGTTGGGTTCTGTTGGGTTCTCGTTGGTCATCGTGTTGGAAAAGGGTAAATTGTGGTTTTTGGAGAACATCAGGTAGGTTTAGGGTGTCTTTGGGGTGGATCTATGGTTTTGGGGATTTTCTTCCAGTTTTGGTGGTGATGCCGTTCTTGTTTGGGGTGTTTTTGACGTTTTTTGGGGTCTCCGTTGCGTTTTGTTGGGTTCTCGTTGGTTATCATGGTGGAAAAGGGTAAATTGTGGGTTTTGGAGAACATCAGGTAGGTTTAGGGTGGTTTTGGGGTGGATCTATGGTTTTGGGGGATTTTCTTCCAGTTTTGGGGGTGATGCCGTTCTTGTTTGGGGTGTTTTTGACGTGTTTTGGGGTCTCCATTAGGTTTTGTTGGGTTCTTGTTTGTCATTATGTTAAATAGGTGTGGATTGTGGTTTTTGGAGAAGATCAGGTAGGTTTAGGGTGGTTTTGGGGTGGATCTATGGTTTTGGGGGATTTTCTTCCAGTTTTGGTGGTGATGCCGTTCTTGTTTGGGGTGTTTTTGACGTTTTTTGGGGTCTCTGTTGGGTTCTGTTGGGTTCTCGTTGGTCATCGTGTTGGAAAAGGGTAAATTGTGGGTTTTGGAGAAGATATCAGGTAGGTTTAGGGTGTCTTTGGGGTGGATCTATGGTTTTGGGGGATTTTCTTCCAGTTTTGGTGGTGATGCCGTTCTTGTTTGGGGTGTTTTTTACGTGTTTTGGGGTCTCCATTAGGTTTTGTTGGGTTCTTGTTTGTCATTATGTTAAATAGGAGTGGATTGTGGGTTTTGGAGAACATCAGGTAGTTTTAGGGTGGTTTTGGGGTGGATCTATGGTTTTGGGGGATTTTCTTCCAGTTTTGGTGGTGATGCCGTTCTTGTTTGGGGTGTTTTTGACGGTTTTTGGGGTCTCTGTTGGGTTCTGTTGGGTTCTCGTTGGTCATCGTGTTGGAAAAGGGTAAATTGTGGTTTTTGGAGAACATCAGGTAGGTTTAGGGTGGTTTTGGGGTGGATCTATGGTTTTGGGGGATTTTCTTCCAGTTTTGGGGTGATGCCGTTCTTGTTTGGGGTGTTTTTGACGTTTTTTGGGGTCTCTGTTGGGTTCTGTTGGGTTCTCGTTGGTCATCGTGTTGGAAAAGGGTAAATTGTGGTTTTTGGAGAACATCAGGTAGTTTTAGGGTGGTTTTGGGGTGGATCTATGGTTTTGGCGTATTTTCTTCCAGTTTTGGGGGTGATGCCGATATTTTTTGTGGTGTTTTTGACGTGTTTTGGGGTCTCCATTAGGTTTTGTTGGGTTCTTGTTTGTCATTATGTTAAATAGGAGTGGATTGTGGGTTTTGGAGAACATCAGGTAGGTTTAGGGTGGTTTTGGGGTGGATCTATGGTTTTGGGGGATTTTCTTCCAGGTTTGGTGGTGATGCCGTTCTTGTTTGGGGTGTTTTGACGTTTTTTGGGGTCCCTGTTGGGTTCTGTTGGGTTCTCATTGGTCATCGTGTTGGAAAAGGGTAAATTGTGGTTTTTGGAGAAGATCAGGTAGGTTTAGGGTGTCTTTGGGGTGGATCTATGGTTTTGGGGGTTTTCTTCCAGTTTTGGGGGTGATGCCATTCTTTTTTGGGGTATTTTTTAAGGTTTTTGTGGTCTCTGTTTGGTTTTGTTGGGTTCTCGTTGGTCATCGTGTTGTAAAAGTGTAAATTGTGGGTTTTGGAGAACTTCAGGTAGGTTTAGGGGATTTTTCGCGTGGATTCATGGTATTTGGGGTTTTCTTCTTTTTGGGGGAGTGATCCTCTCCTTTCTTCGGGTGATTTTGAAGTGTTTTGGGGTTTCCGTTGGGTTTCGTTGAATTCCTAATGTGTTTTATGGTGGTTTGGAGTGTGCTTTGGGATTAGGAGAACATCAGGTAGGTTTAGGGTGTCTTTGGGGTGGATCTATGGTATTTGGGGTTTTCTTCTATTTTTTGGCGTGATCCTGTTCTTTTTTGGGGTGTATTTGAAGTGTTTTGGGGTCTCCGTTGGGTTTTGTTTGGTTCTCGTTGGTCATCATGGTGGAAAAGGGTAAATTGTGGGTTTTGGAGAACATCAGGTAGTTTTAGGGTGGTTTTGGGGTGGATCTATGGTTTTGGCGTATTTTCTTCCAGTTTTGGGGGTGATGCCGATATTTTTTGGGGTGTTTTTTACGTGTTTTGGGGTCTCCATTAGGTTTTGTTGGGTTCTTGTTTGTCATTATGTTAAATAGGAGTGGATTGTGGGTTTTGGAGAACATCAGGTTGTTTTAGGGTGGTTTTGGGGTGGATCTATGGTTTTGGGGGATTTTCTTCCAGTTTTGGTGGTGATGCCGTTCTTGTTTGGGGTGTTTTTGACGTTTTTTGGTGTCTCTGTTGGGTTCTGTTGGGTTCTCGTTGGTCATCGTGTTGGAAAAGGGTAAATTGTGGTTTTTGGAGAACATCAGGTAGGTTTAGGGTGTCTTTGGGGTGGATCTATGGTTTTGGGGGATTTTCTTCCAGTTTTGGTGGTGATGCCGTTCTTGTTTGGGGTGTTTTTTACGTGTTTTGGGGTCTCCATTAGGTTTTGTTGGGTTCTTGTTTGTCATTATGTTAAATAGGAGTGGATTGTGGGTTTTGGAGAACATCAGGTAGTTTTAGGGTGGTTTTGGGGTGGATCTATGGTTTTGGGGGATTTTCTTCAGTTTTGGTGGTGATGCCGTTCTTGTTTGGGGTGTTTTTGACGTTTTTTGGGGTCTCTGTTGGGTTCTGTTGGGTTCTCGTTGGTCATCGTGTTGGAAAAGGGTAAATTGTGGTTTTTGGAGAACATCAGGTAGGTTTAGGGTGGTTTTGGGGTGGATCTATGGTTTTGGGGGATTTTCTTCCAGTTTTGGGGGTGATGCCGTTCTTGTTTGGGGTGTTTTTGACGTTTTTTGGGGTCTCTGTTGGGTTCTGTTGGGTTCTCGTTGGTTATCATGGTGGAAAAGGGTAAATTGTGGTTTTTGGAGAATATCAGGTAGGTTTAGGGTGTCTTTGGGGTGGATCTATGGTTTTGGCGTATTTTCTTCCAGTTTTGGGGGTGATGCCGATATTTTTTGTGGTGTTTTTGACGTGTTTTGGGGTCTCCATTAGGTTTTGTTGGGTTCTTGTTTGTCATTATGTTAAATAGGAGTGGATTGTGGGTTTTGGAGAACATCAGGTAGGTTTCGGGTGGTTTTGGGGTGGATCTATTGTTTTGGGGGATTTTCTTCCAGTTTTGGTGGTGATGCCGTTCTTGTTTGGGGTGTTTTTGACGTTTTTTGGGGTCTCTGTTGGGTTCTGTTGGGTTCTCGTTGGTCATCGTGTTGGAAAAGGGTAAATTGTGGTTTTTGGAGAACATCAGGTAGGTTTAGGGTGTCTTTGGGGTGGATCTATGGTTTTGGGGGTTTTCTTCCAGTTTTGGGGGTGATGCCATTCTTGTTTGGGGTATTTTTTAAGGTTTTTGTGGTCTCTGTTTGGTTTAGTTTGGTTCTCGTTGGTCATCGTGTTGTAAAAGTGTAAATTGTGGTTTTTGGAGAACTTCAGGTAGGTTTAGGGGGAGTTTTCGCGTGGATTCATGGTATTTGGGGTTTTCTTCTTTTTGGGGGAGTGATCCTCTCCTTTCTTCGGGTGATTTTGAAGTGTTTTGGGGTTTCCGTTGCGTTTCGTTGAATTCCTAATGTGTTTTATGGTGGTTTGGAGTGTGGTTTGGGATTAGGAGAACATCAGGTAGGTTTAGGGTGTCTTTGGGGTGGATCTATGGTATTTGGGGTTTTCTTCTATTTTTTGGCGTGATCCTGTTCTTTTTTGGGGTGTATTTGAAGTGTTTTGGGGTCTCCGTTGGGTTTTGTTTGGTTCTCGTTGGTCATCATGGTGGAAAAGGGTAAATTGTGGGTTTTGGAGAAGATCAGGTAGGTTTAGGGTGGTTTTGGGGTGGATCTATGGTTTTGGGGGATTTTCTTCCAGTTTTGGTGGTGATCCTTTTCTTGTTTGGGGTGTTTTGGACGTGTTTTGGGGTCTCCATTAGGTTTTGTTGGGTTCTTGTTTGTCATTATGTTATATAGGTGTGGATTGTGGTTTTTGGAGAACATCAGGTAGGTTTAGGGTGTCTTTGGGGTGGATCTATGGTTTTGGGGGATTTTCTTCCAGTTTTGGTGGTGATGCCGTTCTTGTTTGGGGTGTTTTTGACGTTTTTTGGGATCTCTGTTGGGTTCTGTTGGGTTCTCGTTGGTCATCGTGTTGGAAAAGGGTAAATTGTGGTTTTTGGAGAACATCAGGTAGGTTTAGGGTGTCTTTGGGGTGGATCTATGGTTTTGGGGGATTTTCTTCCAGTTTTGGGGGTGATGCCGTTCTTGTTTGGGGTGTTTTTGAAGTGTTTTGGTGTCTCCATTAGGTTTTGTTGGGTTCTTGTTTGTCATTATGTTAAATAGGTGTGGATTGTGGGTTTTGGAGAACATCAGGTAGGTTTAGGGTGGTTTTGGGGTGGATCTATGGTTTTGGGGGATTTTCTTCCAGTTTTGGGGGTGATGCCGTTCTTGTTTGGGGTGTTTTTGACGTTTTTTGGGGTCTCTGTTGGGTTCTGTTGGGTTCTCGTTGGTCATCGTGTTGGAAAAGGGTAAATTGTGGTTTTTGGAGAACATCAGGTAGGTTTAGGGTGTCTTTGGGGTGGATCTATGGTTTTGGGGGATTTTCTTCCAGTTTTGGGGGTGATGCCGTTCTTGTTTGGGGTGTTTTTGACGTTTTTTGGGGTCTCTGTTGGGTTCTGTTGGGTTCTCGTTGGTTATCATGGTGGAAAAGGGTAAATTGTGGTTTTTGGAGAACATCAGGTAGGTTTAGGGTGTCTTTGGGGTGGATCTGTGGTTTTGGCGTATTTTCTTCCAGTTTTGGGGGTGATGCCGATATTTTTTGGGGTGTTTTTGACGTGTTTTGGGGTCTCCATTAGGTTTTGTTGGGTTCTTGTTTGTCATTATGTTAAATAGGAGTGGATTGTGGGTTTTGGAGAACATCAGGTAGTTGTAGGGTGGTTTTGGGGTGGATCTATTGTTTTGGGGGATTTTCTTCCAGTTTTGGTGGTGATGCCGTTCTTGTTTGGGGTGTTTTTGACGTTTTTTGGGGTCTCTGTTGGGTTCTGTTGGGTTCTCGTTGGTCATCGTGTTGGAAAAGTGTAAATTGTGGTTTTTGGAGAAGATCAGGTAGGTTTAGGGTGTCTTTGGGGTGGATCTATGGTTTTGGGGGTTTTCTTCCAGTTTTGGGGGTGATGCCATTCTTGTTTGGGGTATTTTTTAAGGTTTTTGTGGTCTCTGTTTGGTTTAGTTGGGTTCTCGTTGGTCATCGTGTTGTAAAAGTGTAAATTGTGGTTTTTGGAGAACTTCAGGTAGGTTTAGGGGGAGTTTTCGCGTGGATTCATGGTATTTGGGGTTTTCTTCTTTTTGGGGGAGTGATCCTCTCCTTTCTTCGGGTGATTTTGAAGTGTTTTGGGGTTTCCGTTGCGTTTCGTTGAATTCCTAATGTGTTTTATGGTGGTTTGGAGTGTGCTTTGGGATTAGGAGAACATCAGGTAGGTTTAGGGTGTCTTTGGGGTGGATCTATGGTATTTGGGGTTTTCTTCTATTTTTTGGCGTGATCCTGTTCTTTTTTGGGGTGTATTTGAAGTGTTTTGGGGTCTCCATTGGGTTTTGTTTGGTTCTCGTTGGTCATCATGGTGGAAAAGGGTAAATTGTGGGTTTTGGAGAAGATCAGGTAGGTTTAGGGTGGTTTTGGTGTGGATCTATGGTTTTGGGGGATTTTCTTCCAGTTTTGGTGGTGATCCTTTTCTTGTTTGGGGTGTTTTGGACGTGTTTTGGTGTCTCCATTAGGTTTTGTTGGGTTCTTGTTTGTCATTATGTTATATAGGTGTGGATTGTGGTTTTTGGAGAACATCAGGTAGGTTTAGGGTGTCTTTGGGGTGGATCTATGGTTTTGGGGGATTTTCTTCCAGTTTTGGTGGTGATGCCGTTCTTGTTTGGGGTGTTTTTGACGTTTTTTGGGATCTCTGTTGGGTTCTGTTGGGTTCTCGTTGGTCATCGTGTTGGAAAAGGGTAAATTGTGGTTTTTGGAGAACATCAGGTAGGTTTAGGGTGGTTTTGGGGTGGATCTATGGTTTTGGGGGATTTTCTTCCAGTTTTGGTGGTGATGCCGTTCTTGTTTGGGGTGTTTTTGACGTTTTTTGGGGTCTCTGTTGGGTTCTGTTGGGTTCTCGTTGGTCATCGTGTTGGAAAAGGGTAAATTGTGGTTTTTGGAGAACATCAGGTAGGTTTAGGGTGTCTTTGGGGTGGATCTATTGTTTTGGCGTATTTTCTTCCAGTTTTGGGGGTGATGCCGTTCTTGTTTGGTGTGTTTTTGACTTGTTTTGGGGTCTCCATTAGGTTTTGTTGGGTTCTTGTTTGTCATTTTATTAAATAGGAGTGGATTGTGGTTTTTGGAGAACATCAGGTAGTTTTAGGGTGGTTTTGGGGTGGATCTATGGTTTTGGGGGATTTTCTTCCAGTTTTGGTGGTGATGCCGTTCTTGTTTGGGGTGTTTTTGACGTTTTTTGGGGTCTCTGTTGGGTTCTGTTGAGTTCTCGTTGGTCATCGTGTTGGAAAAGGGTAAATTGTGGTTTTTGGAGAACATCAGGTAGGTTTAGGGTGTCTTTGGGGTGGATCTATGGTTTTGGGGGATTTTCTTCCAGTTTTGGGGGTGATGCCGTTCTTGTTTGGGGTGTTTTTGACGTGTTTTGGTGTCTCCATTAGGTTTTGTTGGGTTCTTGTTTGTCATTATGTTAAATAGGTGTGGATTGTGGGTTTTGGAGAAGATCAGGTAGGTTTAGGGTGGTTTTGGGGTGGATCTATGGTTTTGGGGGATTTTCTTCCAGTTTTGGGGGTGATGCCGTTCTTGTTTGGGGTGTTTTTGACGTTTTTTGGGGTCTCTGTTGGGTTCTGTTGGGTTCTCGTTGGTCATCGTGTTGGAAAAGGGTAAATTGTGGTTTTTGGAGAAGATCAGGTAGGTTTAGGGTGTCTTTGGGGTGGATCTATGGTTTTGGGGGATTTTCTTCCAGTTTTGGTGGTGATGCCGTTCTTGTTTGGGGTGTTTTTGACGTTTTTTGGGGTCTCTGTTTGGTTCTGTTGGGTTCTCGTTGGTTATCATGGTGGAAAAGGGTAAATTGTGGTTTTTGGAGAACATCAGGTAGGTTTAGGGTGGTTTTGGGGTGGATCTATGGTTTTGGCGTATTTTCTTCCAGTTTTGGGGGTGATGCCGATATTTTTTGTGGTGTTTTTGACGTGTTTTGGGGTCTCCATTAGGTTTTGTTGGGTTCTTGTTGGTCATTATGTTAAATAGGAGTGGATTGTGGGTTTTGGAGAACATCAGGTAGGTTTAGGGTGGTTTTGGGGTGGATCTATGGTTTTGGGGGATTTTCTTCCAGTTTTGGTGGTGATGCCATTCTTGTTTGGGGTATTTTTTAAGGTTTTTGTGGTCTCTGTTTGGTTTTGTTGTGTTCTCGTTGGTCATCGTGTTGTAAAAGTGTAAATTGTGGGTTTTGGAGAACTTCAGGTAGGTTTAGGGGGAGTTTTCGCGTGGATTCATGGTATTTGGGGTTTTCTTCTTTTTGGGGGAGTGATCCTCTCCTTTCTTCGGGTGATTTTGAAGTGTTTTGGGGTTTCCGTTGGGTTTCGTTGAATTCCTAATGTGTTTTATGGTGGTTTGGAGTGTGCTTTGGGATTAGGAGAACATCAGGTAGGTTTAGGGTGTCTTTGGGGTGGATCTATGGTATTTGGGGTTTTCTTCTATTTTTTGGCGTGATCCTGTTCTTTTTTGGGGTGTATTTGAAGTGTTTTGGGGTCTCCGTTGGGTTTTGTTTGGTTCTCGTTGGTCATCATGTTGGAAAAGGGTAAATTGTGGGTTTTGGAGAAGATCAGGTAGGTTTAGGGTGGTTTTGGGGTGGATCTATGGTTTTGGGGGATTTTCTTCCAGTTTTGGTGGTGATCCTTTTCTTGTTTGGGGTGTTTTTGACGTGTTTTGGGGTCTCCATTAGGTTTTGTTGGGTTCTTGTTTGTCATTATGTTATATAGGTGTGGATTGTGGTTTTTGGAGAAGATCAGGTAGGTTTAGGGTGTCTTTGGGGTGGATCTATGGTTTTGGGGGATTTTCTTCCAGTTTTGGGGGTGATGCCGTTCTTGTTTGGGGTGTTTTTGACGTTTTTTGGGATCTCTGTTGGGTTCTGTTGGGTTCTCGTTGGTCATCGTGTTGGAAAAGGGTAAATTGTGGTTTTTGGAGAACATCAGGTAGGTTTAGGGTGTCTTTGGGGTGGATCTATGGTTTTGGGGGATTTTCTTCCAGTTTTGGGGGTGATGCCGTTCTTGTTTGGGGTGTTTTTGACGTTTTTTGGGGTCTCTGTTGGGTTCTGTTGGGTTCTCGTTGGTCATCGTGTTGGAAAAGGGTAAATTGTGGGTTTTGGAGAACATCAGGTAGGTTTAGGGTGGTTTTGGGGTGGATCTATGGTTTTGGGGGATTTTCTTCCAGTTTTGGTGGTGATGCCGTTCTTGTTTGGGGTGTTTTTGACGTGTTTTGGGGTCTCCATTAGGTTTTTTTGGGTTCTTGTTTGTCATTATGTTAAATAGGAGTGGATTGTGGTTTTTGGAGAACATCAGGTAGTTTTAGGGTGGTTTTGGGGTGGATCTATGGTTTTGGGGGATTTTCTTCCAGTTTTGGTGGTGATGCCGTTCTTGTTTGGGGTGTTTTTGACGTTTTTTGGGGTCTCTGTTGGGTTCTGTTGGGTTCTCGTTGGTCATCGTGTTGGAAAAGGGTAAATTGTGGTTTTTGGAGAACATCAGGTAGGTTTAGGGTGTCTTTGGGGTGGATCTATGGTTTTGGGGGATTTTCTTCCAGTTTTGGTGGTGATGCCGTTCTTGTTTGGGGTGTTTTTTACGTGTTTTGGGGTCTCCATTAGGTTTTGTTGGGTTCTTGTTTGTCATTATGTTAAATAGGAGTGGATTGTGGGTTTTGGAGAACATCAGGTAGGTTTAGGGTGGTTTTGGGGTGGATCTATGGTTTTGGGGGATTTTCTTCCAGTTTTGGTGGTGATGCCGTTCTTGTTTGGGGTGTTTTTGACGTTTTTTGGGGTCTCTGTTGGGTTCTGTTGGGTTCTCGTTGGTCATCGTGTTGTAAAAGTGTAAATTGTGGGTTTTGGAGAACTTCAGGTAGGTTTAGGGTGTCTTTGGGGTGGATCTATGGTTTTGGCGTATTTTCTTCCAGTTTTGGGGGTGATGCCGTTCTTGTTTGGGGTGTTTTTGACGTTTTTTGGGGTCTCCGTTGGGTTTTGTTGGGTTCTCGTTGGTTATCATGGTGGAAAAGGGTAAATTGTGGGTTTTGGAGAACATCAGGTAGGTTTAGGGTGTCTTTGGGGTGGATCTATGGTTTTGGGGGATTTTCTTCCAGTTTTGGGGGTGATGCCGATATTTTTTGTGGTGTTTTTGACGTGTTTTGGTGTCTCCATTAGGTTTTGTTGGGTTCTTGTTTGTCATTATGTTAAATAGGAGTGGATTGTGGGTTTTGGAGAACATCAGGTAGTTTTAGGGTGGTTTTGGGGTGGATCTATTGTTTTGGGGGATTTTCTTCCAGTTTTGGTGGTGATGCCGTTCTTGTTTGGGGTGTTTTTGACGTTTTTTGGGGTCTCTGTTGGGTTCTGTTGGGTTCTCGTTGGTCATCGTGTTGGAATAGGGTAAATTGTGGGTTTTGGAGAAGATCAGGTAGGTTTAGGGTGTCTTTGGGGTGGATCTATGGTTTTGGGGGATTTTCTTCCAGTTTTGGGGTGATGCCGATATTTTTTGGGGTGTTTTTGACGTGTTTTGGGGTCTCCATTAGGTTTTGTTGGGTTCTTGTTTGTCATTATGTTAAATAGGAGTGGATTGTGGGTTTTGGAGAACATCAGGTAGTTTTAGGGTGGTTTTGGGGGTGGATCTATGGTTTTGGGGGATTTTCTTCCAGTTTTGGGGGTGATGCCGTTCTTGTTTGGGGTGTTTTTGACGTTTTTTGGGGTCTCTGTTGGGTTCTGTTGGGTTCTCGTTGGTCATCGTGTTGGAAAAGGGTAAATTGTGGTTTTTGGAGAACATCAGGTAGGTTTAGGGTGTCTTTGGGGTGGATCTATGGTTTTGGGGGATTTTCTTCCAGTTTTGGTGGTGATGCCGTTCTTGTTTGGGGTGTTTTTGACGTTTTTTGGGATCTCTGTTGGGTTCTGTTGGGTTCTCGTTGGTCATCGTGTTGGAAAAGGGTAAATTGTGGTTTTTGGAGAAGATCAGGTAGGTTTAGGGTGTCTTTGGGGTGGATCTATGGTTTTGGGGGATTTTCTTCCAGTTTTGGTGGTGATGCCGTTCTTGTTTGGGGTGTTTTTGACGTTTTTTGGGGTCTCTGTTGGGTTCTGTTGGGTTCTCGTTGGTCATCGTGTTGGAAAAGGGTAAATTGTGGTTTTTGGAGAACATCAGGTAGGTTTAGGGTGTCTTTGGGGTGGATCTATGGTTTTGGGGATTTTCTTCCAGTTTTGGGGGTGATGCCGATATTTTTTGTGGTGTTTTTGACGTGTTTTGGGGTCTCCATTAGGTTTTGTTGGGTTCTTGTTTGTCATTATGTTAAATAGGAGTGGATTGTGGTTTTTGGAGAACATCAGGTAGGTTTAGGGTGGTTTTGGGGTGGATCTATGGTTTTGTGGGATTTTCTTCCAGTTTTGGTGGTGATGCCGTTCTTGTTTGGGGTGTTTTTGACGTTTTTTGGGGTCTCTGTTGGGTTCTGTTGGGTTCTCGTTGGTCATCGTGTTGGAAAAGGGTAAATTGTGGTTTTTGGAGAACATCAGGTAGGTTTAGGGTGTCTTTGGGGTGGATCTATGGTTTTGGGGGATTTTCTTCCAGTTTTGGGGGTGATGCCGTTCTTGTTTGGGGTGTTTTTGACGTTTTTTGGGGTCTCCGTTGGGTTCTGTTGGGTTCTCGTTGGTCATCGTGTTGGAAAAGGGTAAATTGTGGTTTTTGGAGAACATCAGGTAGGTTTAGGGTGTCTTTGGGGTGGATCTATGGTTTTGGGGGATTTTCTTCCAGTTTTGGTGGTGATGCCGTTCTTGTTTGGGGTGTTTTTGACGTTTTTTGGGGTCTCCGTTGGGTTTTGTTGGGTTCTCGTTGGTTATCATGGTGGAAAAGGGTAAATTGTGGGTTTTGGAGAAGATCAGGTAGGTTTAGGGTGGTTTTGGGGTGGATCTATGGTTTTGGCGTATTTTCTTCCAGTTTTGGGTGTGATGCCGATATTTTTTGTGGTGTTTTTGACGTGTTTTGGGGTCTCCATTAGGTTTTGTTGGGTTCTTGTTTGTCATTATGTTAAATAGGAGTGGATTGTGGTTTTTGGAGAACATCAGGTAGTTTTAGGGTGGTTTTGGGGTGGATCTATGGTTTTGGGGGATTTTCTTCCAGTTTTGGTGGTGATGCCGTTCTTGTTTGGGGTGTTTTTGACGTTTTTTGGGGTCTCTGTTGGGTTCTGTTGGGTTCTCGTTTGTCATCGTGTTGGAAAAGGGTAAATTGTGGTTTTTGGAGAACATCAGGTAGGTTTAGGGTGTCTTTGGGGTGGATCTATGGTTTTGGGGGTTTTCTTCCAGTTTTGGTGGTGATGCCATTCTTGTTTGGGGTATTTTTTAAGGTTTTTGTGGTCTCTGTTTGGTTTTGTTGGGTTCTCGTTGGTCATCGTGTTGTAAAAGTGTAAATTGTGGGTTTTGGAGAACTTCAGGTAGGTTTAGGGGGAGTTTTCGCGTGGATTCATGGTATTTGGGGTTTTCTTCTTTTTGGGGGAGTGATCCTCTCCTTTCTTCGGGTGATTTTGAAGTGTTTTGGGGTTTCCGTTGGGTTTCGTTGAATTCCTAATGTGTTTTATGGTGGTTTGGAGTGTGCTTTGGGATTAGGAGAACATCAGGTAGGTTTAGGGTGTCTTTGGGGTGGATCTATGGTATTTGGGGTTTTCTTCTATTTTTTGGCGTGATCCTGTTCTTTTTTGGGGTGTATTTGAAGTGTTTTGGGGTCTCCGTTGGGTTTTGTTTGGTTCTCGTTGGTCATCATGGTGGAAAAGGGTAAATTGTGGGTTTTGGAGAAGATCAGGTAGGTTTAGGGTGGTTTTGGGGTGGATCTATGGTTTTGGCGTATTTTCTTCCAGTTTTGGGGGTGATCCTTTTCTTGTTTGGGGTGTTTTTGACGTGTTTTGGGGTCTCCATTAGGTTTTGTTGGGTTCTTGTTTGTCATTATGTTAAATAGGTGTGGATTGTGGGTTTTGGAGAAGATCAGGTAGGTTTAGGGTGGTTTTGGGGTGGATCTATGGTTTTGGGGGATTTTCTTCCAGTTTTGGGGGTGATGCCGTTCTTGTTTGGGGTGTTTTTGACGTTTTTTGGGGTCTCTGTTGGGTTCTGTTGGGTTCTCGTTGGTCATCGTGTTGGAAAAGGGTAAATTGTGGGTTTTGGAGAAGATCAGGTAGGTTTAGGGTGTCTTTGGGGTGGATCTATGGTTTTGGCGTATTTTCTTCCAGTTTTGGTGGTGATGCCGTTCTTGTTTGGGGTGTTTTTGACGTGTTTTGGGGTCTCCATTAGGTTTTGTTGGGTTCTTGTTTGTCATTATGTTAAATAGGAGTGGATTGTGGGTTTTGGAGAACATCAGGTAGTTTTAGGGTGGTTTTGGGGTGGATCTATGGTTTTGGGGGTTTTCTTCCAGTTTTGGTGGTGATGCCATTCTTGTTTGGGGTATTTTTTAAGGTTTTTGTGGTCTCTGTTGGGTTTTGTTGGGTTCTCGTTGGTCATCGTGTTGTAAAAGTGTAAATTGTGGGTTTTGGAGAACTTCAGGTAGGTTTAGGGGGAGTTTTCGCGTGGATTCATGGTATTTGGGGTTTTCTTCTTTTTGGGGGAGTGATCCTCTCCTTTCTTCGGGTGATTTTGATGTGTTTTGGGGTTTCCGTTGGGTTTCGTTGAATTCCTAATGTGTTTTATGGTGGTTTGGAGTGTGCTTTGGGATTAGGAGAACATCAGGTAGGTTTAGGGTGTCTTTGGGGTGGATCTATGGTATTTGGGGTTTTCTTCTATTTTTTGGCGTGATCCTGTTCTTTTTTGGGGTGTATTTGAAGTGTTTTGGGGTCTCCGTTGGGTTTTGTTTGGTTCTCGTTGGTCATCATGGTGGAAAAGGGTAAATTGTGGGTTTTGGAGAACATCAGGTAGGTTTAGGGTGGTTTTGGGGTGGATCTATGGTTTTGGCGTATTTTCTTCCAGTTTTGGGGGTGATCCTTTTCTTGTTTGGGGTGTTTTTGACGTGTTTTGGGGTCTCCATTAGGTTTTGTTGGGTTCTTGTTTGTCATTATGTTAAATAGGTGTGGATTGTGGGTTTTGGAGAAGATCAGGTAGGTTTAGGGTGGTTTTGGGGTGGATCTATGGTTTTGGGGGATTTTCTTCCAGTTTTGGGGGTGATGCCGTTCTTGTTTGGGGTGTTTTTGACGTTTTTTGGGGTCTCTGTTGGGTTCTGTTGGGTTCTCGTTGGTCATCGTGTTGGAAAAGGGTAAATTGTGGTTTTTGGAGAACATCAGGTAGGTTTAGGGTGTCTTTGGGGTGGATCTATGGTTTTGGCGTATTTTCTTCCAGTTTTGGTGGTGATGCCGTTCTTGTTTGGGGTGTTTTTGACGTGTTTTGGGGTCTCCATTAGGTTTTGTTGGGTTCTTGTTTGTCATTATGTTAAATAGGAGTGGATTGTGGGTTTTGGAGAACATCAGGTAGTTTTAGGGTGGTTTTGGGGTGGATCTATGGTTTTGGGGGATTTTCTTCCAGTTTTGGTGGTGATGCCGTTCTTGTTTGGGGTGTTTTTGAAGTTTTTTGGGGTCTCCGTTGGGTTTTGTTGGGTTCTCGTTGGTTATCATGGTGGAAAAGGGTAAATTGTGGGTTTTGGAGAACATCAGGTAGGTTTAGGGTGTCTTTGGGGTGGATCTATGGTTTTGGGGGATTTTCTTCCAGTTTTGGGGGTGATGCCGATATTTTTTGGGGTGTTTTTGACGTGTTTTGGGGTCTCCATTAGGTTTTGTTGGGTTCTTGTTTGTCATTATGTTAAATAGGAGTGGATTGTGGGTTTTGGAGAACATCAGGTAGTTTTAGGGTGGTTTTGGGGTGGATCTATGGTTTTGGGGGATTTTCTTCCAGTTTTGGTGGTGATGCCGTTCTTGTTTGGGGTGTTTTTGACGTTTTTTGGGGTCTCTGTTGGGTTCTGTTGGGTTCTCGTTGGTCATCGTGTTGTAAAAGTGTAAATTGTGGTTTTTGGAGAACATCAGGTAGGTTTAGGGTGTCTTTGGGGTGGATCTATGGTTTTGGGGGTTTTCTTCCAGTTTTGGGGGTGATGCCATTCTTGTTTAGGGTATTTTTTAAGGTTTTTGTGGTCTCTGTTTGGTTTAGTTGGGTTCTCGTTGGTCATCGTGTTGTAAAAGTGTAAATTGTGGGTTTTGGAGAACTTCAGGTAGGTTTAGGGGGAGTTTTCGCGTGGATTCATGGTATTTGGGGTTTTCTTCTTTTTGCGGGAGTGATCCTCTCCTTTCTTCGGGTGATTTTGAAGTGTTTTGGGGTTTCCGTTGTGTTTCGTTGAATTCCTAATGTGTTTTATGGTGGTTTGGAGTGTGCTTTGGGATTAGGAGAACATCAGGTAGGTTTAGGGTGTCTTTGGGGTGGATCTATGGTATTTGGGGTTTTCTTCTATTTTTTGGCGTGATCCTGTTCTTTTTTGGGGTGTATTTGAAGTGTTTTGGGGTCTCCGTTGGGTTTTGTTTGGTTCTCGTTGGTCATCATGTTACAAAAGGGTTAATTGTGGGTTTTGGAGAAGATCAGGTAGGTTTAGGGTGGTTTTGGGGTGGATCTATGGTTTTGGTGTATTTTCTTCCAGTTTTGGGGGTGATGCCGTTCTTGTTTGGGGTGTTTTTGACGTGTTTTGGGGTCTCCATTAGGTTTTGTTGGGTTCTTGTTTGTCATTATGTTAAATAGGTGTGGATTGTGGGTTTTGGAGAAGATCAGGTAGGTTTAGGGTGGTTTTGGGGTGGATCTATGGTTTTGGGGGATTTTCTTCCAGTTTTGGGGGTGATGCCGTTCTTGTTTGGGGTGTTTTTGACGTTTTTTGGGGTCTCTGTTGGGTTCTGTTGGGTTCTCGTTGGTCATCGTGTTGGAAAAGGGTAAATTGTGGGTTTTGGAGAACATCAGGTAGGTTTAGGGTGTCTTTGGGGTGGATCTATGGTTTTGGGAGATTTTCTTCCAGTTTTGGTGGTGATGCCGTTCTTGTTTGGGGTGTTTTTGACGTGTTTTGGGGTCTCCATTAGGTTTTGTTGGGTTCTTGTTTGTCATTATGTTAAATAGGAGTGGATTGTGGGTTTTGGAGAACATCAGGTAGGTTTAGGGTGGTTTTGGGGTGGATCTATGGTTTTGGGGGATTTTCTTCCAGTTTTGGTGGTGATGCCGTTCTTGTTTGGGGTGTTTTTGACGTTTTTTGGGGTCTCTGTTGGGTTCTGTTGGGTTCTCGTTGGTCATCGTGTTGGAAAAGGGTAAATTGTGGTTTTTGGAGAACATCAGGTAGGTTTAGGGTGTCTTTGGGGTGGATCTATGGTTTTGGGGGATTTTCTTCCAGTTTTGGGGGTGATGCCGTTCTTGTTTGGGGTGTTTTTGACGTTTTTTGGGGTCTCCGTTGGGTTTTGTTGGGTTCTCGTTGGTTATCATGGTGGAAAAGGGTAAATTGTGGGTTTTGGAGAACATCAGGTAGTTTTAGGGTGGTTTTGGGGTGGATCTATGGTTTTGGGGGATTTTCTTCCAGTTTTGGGGGTGATGCCGATATTTTTTGTGGTGTTTTTGACGTGTTTTGGTGTCTCCATTAGGTTTTGTTGGGTTCTTGTTTGTCATTATGTTAAATAGGAGTGGATTGTGGGTTTTGGAGAACATCAGGTAGTTTTAGGGTGGTTTTGGGGTGGATCTATGGTTTTGGGGTATTTTCTTCCAGTTTTGGTGGTGATGCCGTTCTTGTTTGGGGTGTTTTTGACGTTTTTTGGGGTCTCTGTTGGGTTCTGTTGGGTTCTCGTTGGTCATCGTTTTGGAATAGGGTAAATTGTGGTTTTTGGAGAAGATCAGGTAGGTTTAGGGTGTCTTTGGGGTGGATCTATGGTTTTGGGGGATTTTCTTCCAGTTTTGGGGGTGATGCCGATATTTTTTGGGGTGTTTTTGACGTGTTTTGGGGTCTCCATTAGGTTTTGTTGGGTTCTTGTTTGTCATTATGTTAAATAGGAGTGGATTGTGGGTTTTGGAGAACATCAGGTAGTTTTAGGGTGGTTTTGGGGTGGATCTATGGTTTTGGGGGATTTTCTTCCAGTTTTGGTGGTGATGCCGTTCTTGTTTGGGGTGTTTTTGACGTTTTTTGGGGTCTCTGTTGGGTTCTGTTGGGTTCTCGTTGGTCATCGTGTTGGAAAAGGGTAAATTGTGGTTTTTTGAGAACATCAGGTAGGTTTAGGGTGTCTTTGGGGTGGATCTATGGTTTTGGGGGATTTTCTTCCAGTTTTGGTGGTGATGCCGTTCTTGTTTGGGGTGTTTTTGACGTTTTTTGGGGTCTCTGTTGGGTTCTGTTGGGTTCTCGTTGGTCATCGTGTTGGAAAAGTGTAAATTGTGGTTTTTGGAGAACATCAGGTAGGTTTAGGGTGTCTTTGGGGTGGATCTATGGTTTTGGGGGATTTTCTTCCAGTTTTGGTGGTGATGCCGTTCTTGTTTGGGGTGTTTTTGACGTTTTTTGGGGTCTCTGTTGGGTTCTGTTGGGTTCTTGTTTGTCATTATGTTAAATAGGAGTGGATTGTGGGTTTTGGAGAACATCAGGTAGTTTTAGGGTGGTTTTGGGGTGGATCTATGGTTTTGGGGGATTTTCTTCCAGTTTTGGTGGTGATGCCGTTCTTGTTTGGGGTGTTTTTGACGTTTTTTGGGGTCTCTGTTGGGTTCTGTTGGGTTCTCGTTGGTCATCGTGTTGGAAAAGGGTAAATTGTGGGTTTTGGAGAACATCAGGTAGGTTTAGGGTGTCTTTGGGGTGGATCTATGGTTTTGGGGGATTTTCTTCCAGTTTTGGTGGTGATGCCGTTCTTGTTTGGGGTGTTTTTGAAGTTTTTTGGGGTCTCTGTTGGGTTCTGTTGGGTTCTCGTTGGTCATCGTGTTGGAAAAGTGTAAATTGTGGTTTTTGAGAACATCAGGTAGGTTTAGGGTGTCTTTGGGGTGGATCTATGGTTTGGGGGGATTTTCTTCCAGTTTTGGTGGTGATGCCGTTCTTGTTTGGGGTGTTTTTGACGTTTTTTGGGGTCTCTGTTGGGTTCTGTTGGGTTCTCGTTGGTCATCGTGTTGGAAAAGGGTAAATTGTGGTTTTTGGAGAAGATCAGGTAGGTTTAGGGTGTCTTTGGGGTGGATCTATGGTTTTGGGGGATTTTCTTCCAGTTTTGGTGGTGATGCCGTTCTTGTTTGGGGTGTTTTTGACGTTTTTTTGGGGTCTCTGTTGGGTTCTGTTGGGTTCTCGTTGGTCATCGTGTTGGAAAAGTGTAAATTGTGGTTTTTGGAGAACATCAGGTAGGTTTAGGGTGTCTTTGGGGTGGATCTATGGTTTTGGCGTATTTTCTTCCAATTTTGGGGGTGATGCCGATATTTTTTGGGGTGTTTTTGACGTGTTTTGGGGTCTCCATTAGGTTTTGTTGGGTTCTTGTTTGTCATTATGTTAAATAGGAGTGGATTGTGGGTTTTGGAGAACATCAGGTAGTTTTAGGGTGGTTTTGGCGTGGATCTATGGTTTTGGGGGATTTTCTTCCAGTTTTGGTGGTGATGCCGTTCTTGTTTGGGGTGTTTTTGACGTTTTTTGGGGTCTCTGTTGGGTTCTGTTGGGTTCTCGTTGGTCATCGTGTTGGAAAAGGGTAAATTGTGGTTTTTGGAGAACATCAGGTAGGTTTAGGGTGTCTTTGGGGTGGATCTATGGTTTTGGCGTATTTTCTTCCAGTTTTGGGGGTGATGCCGTTCTTGTTTGGGGTGTTTTTGACGTTTTTTGGGGTCTCCGTTGGGTTTTGTTGGGTTCTCGTTGGTTATCATGGTGGAAAAGGGTAAATTGTGGGTTTTGGAGAAGATCAGGTAGGTTTAGGGTGGTTTTGGGGTGGATCTATGGTTTTGGCGTATTTTCTTCCAGTTTTGGGTGTGATGCCGATATTTTTTGTGGTGTTTTTGACGTGTTTTGGGGTCTCCATTAGGTTTTGTTGGGTTCTTGTTTGTCATTATGTTAAATAGGAGTGGATTGTGGTTTTTGGAGAACATCAGGTAGTTTTAGGGTGGTTTTGGGGTGGATCTATGGTTTGGGGGATTTTCTTCCAGTTTTGGTGGTGATGCCGTTCTTGTTTTGGGGTGTTTTTGACGTTTTTTGGGGTCTCTGTTGGGTTCTGTTGGGTTCTCGTTGGTCATCGTGTTGGAAAAGGGTAAATTGTGGTTTTTGGAGAACATCAGGTAGGTTTAGGGTGTCTTTGGGGTGGATCTATGGTTTTGGGGGTTTTCTTCCAGTTTTGGTGGTGATGCCATTCTTGTTTGGGGTATTTTTTAAGGTTTTTGTGGTCTCTGTTTGGTTTAGTTGGGTTCTCGTTGGTCATCGTGTTGTAAAAGTGTAAATTGTGGGTTTTGGAGAACTTCAGGTAGGTTTAGGGGGAGTTTTCGCGTGGATTCATGGTATTTGGGGTTTTCTTCTTTTTGGGGGGAGTGATCCTCTCCTTTCTTCGGGTGATTTTGAAGTGTTTTGGGGTTTCCGTTGTGTTTCGTTGAATTCCTAATGTGTTTTATGGTGGTTTGGAGTGTGCTTTGGGATTAGGAGAACATCAGGTAGGTTTAGGGTGTCTTTGGGGTGGATCTATGGTATTTGGGGTTTTCTTCTATTTTTTGGCGTGATCCTGTTCTTTTTTGGGGTGTATTTGAAGTGTTTTGGGGTCTCCGTTGGGTTTTGTTTGGTTCTCGTTGGTCATCATGGTGGAAAAGGGTAAATTGTGGGTTTTGGAGAACATCAGGTAGGTTTAGGGTGGTTTTGGGTGGATCTATGGTTTTGGCGTATTTTCTTCCAGTTTTGGGGGTGATCCTTTTCTTGTTTGGGGTGTTTTTGACGTGTTTTGGGGTCTCCATTAGGTTTTGTTGGGTTCTTGTTTGTCATTATGTTAAATAGGTGTGGATTGTGGGTTTTGGAGAAGATCAGGTAGGTTTAGGGTGGTTTTGGGGTGGATCTATGGTTTTGGGGGATTTTCTTCCAGTTTTGGGGGTGATGCCGTTCTTGTTTGGGGTGTTTTTGACGTTTTTTGGGGTCTCTGTTGGGTTCTGTTGGGTTCTCGTTGGTCATCGTGTTGGAAAAGGGTAAATTGTGGTTTTTGGAGAACATCAGGTAGGTTTAGGGTGTCTTTGGGGTGGATCTATGGTTTTGGGGGATTTTCTTCCAGTTTTGGTGGTGATGCCGTTCTTGTTTGGGGTGTTTTTGAATTTTTTTGGGGTCTCCGTTGGGTTTTGTTGGGTTCTCGTTGGTTATCATGGTGGAAAAGGGTAAATTGTGGGTTTTGGAGAACATCAGGTAGGTTTAGGGTGGTTTTGGGGTGGATCTATGGTTTTGGGGGATTTTCTTCCAGTTTTGGGTGTGATGCCGATATTTTTTGGGGTGTTTTTGACGTGTTTTGGGGTCTCCATTAGGTTTTGTTGGGTTCTTGTTTGTCATTATGTTAAATAGGAGTGGATTGTGGGTTTTGGAGAACATCAGGTAGGTTTAGGGTGGTTTTGGGGTGGATCTATGGTTTTGGGGGATTTTCTTCCAGTTTTGGTGGTGATGCCGTTCTTGTTTGGGGTGTTTTTGACGTTTTTTGGGGTCTCTGTTGGGTTCTGTTGGGTTCTCGTTGGTCATCGTGTTGGAAAAGGGTAAATTGTGGGTTTTGGAGAACATCAGGTAGGTTTAGGGTGTCTTTGGGGTGGATCTATGGTTTTGGGGGATTTTCTTCCAGTTTTGGGGGTGATGCCGTTCTTGTTTGGGGTGTTTTTGACGTTTTTTGGGGTCTCCGTTGGGTTTTGTTGGGTTCTCGTTGGTTATCATGGTGGAAAAGTGTAAATTGTGGGTTTTGGAGAACATCAGGTAGTTTTAGGGTGGTTTTGGGGTGGATCTATGGTTTTGGGGGATTTTCTTCCAGTTTTGGGGGTGATGCCGATATTTTTTGTGGTGTTTTTGACGTGTTTTGGTGTCTCCATTAGGTTTTGTTGGGTTCTTGTTTGTCATTATGTTAAATAGGAGTGGATTGTGGGTTTTGGAGAACATCAGGTAGGTTTAGGGTGTCTTTGGGGTGGATCTATGGTTTTGGGGGATTTTCTTCCAGTTTTGGTGGTGATGCCGTTCTTGTTTGGGGTGTTTTTGACGTTTTTTGGGGTCTCTGTTGGGTTCTGTTGGGTTCTCGTTGGTCATCGTTTTGGAATAGGGTAAATTGTGGTTTTTGGAGAAGATCAGGTAGGTTTAGGGTGTCTTTGGGGTGGATCTATGGTTTTGGGGGATTTTCTTCCAGTTTTGGAGGTGATGCCGATATTTTTTGGGGTGTTTTTGACGTGTTTTGGGGTCTCCATTAGGTTTTGTTGGGTTCTTGTTTGTCATTATGTTAAATAGGAGTGGATTGTGGGTTTTGGAGAACATCAGGTAGTTTTAGGGTGGTTTTGGGGTGGATCTATGGTTTTGGGGGATTTTCTTCCAGTTTTGGTGGTGATGCCGTTCTTGTTTGGGGTGTTTTTGACGTTTTTTGGGGTCTCTGTTGGGTTCTGTTGGGTTCTCGTTGGTCATCGTGTTGGAAAAGGGTAAATTGTGGTTTTTTGAGAACATCAGGTAGGTTTAGGGTGTCTTTGGGGTGGATCTATGGTTTTGGGGGATTTTCTTCCAGTTTTGGTGGTGATGCCGTTCTTGTTTGGGGTGTTTTTGACGTTTTTTGGGGTCTCTGTTGGGTTCTGTTCGGTTCTCGTTGGTCATCGTGTTGGAAAAGGGTAAATTGTGGTTTTTGGAGAACATCAGGTAGGTTTAGGGTGTCTTTGGGGTGGATCTATGGTTTTGGGGGATTTTCTTCCAGTTTTGGTGGTGATGCCGTTCTTGTTTGGGGTGTTTTTGACGTTTTTTGGGGTCTCTGTTGGGTTCTGTTGGGTTCTCGTTGGTCATCGTGTTGGAAAAGGGTAAATTGTGGTTTTTGGAGAAGATCAGGTAGGTTTAGGGTGTCTTTGGGGTGGATCTATGGTTTTGGGGGATTTTCTTCCAGTTTTGGTGGTGATGCCGTTCTTGTTTGGGGTGTTTTTGACGTTTTTTGGGGTCTCTGTTGGGTTCTGTTGGGTTCTCGTTGGTCATCGTGTTGGAAAAGTGTAAATTGTGGGTTTTGGAGAACATCAGGTAGGTTTAGGGTGTCTTTGGGGTGGATCTATGGTTTTGGCGTATTTTCTTCCAATTTTGGGGGTGATGCCGATATTTTTTGGGGTGTTTTTGACGTGTTTTGGGGTCTCCATTAGGTTTTGTTGGGTTCTTGTTTGTCATTATGTTAAATAGGAGTGGATTGTGGGTTTTGGAGAACATCAGGTAGTTTTAGGGTGGTTTTGGCGTGGATCTATGGTTTTGGGGGATTTTCTTCCAGTTTTGGTGGTGATGCCGTTCTTGTTTGGGGTGTTTTTGACGTTTTTTGGGGTCTCTGTTGGGTTCTGTTGGGTTCTCGTTGGTCATCGTGTTGGAAAAGGGTAAATTGTGGTTTTTGGAGAACATCAGGTAGGTTTAGGGTGTCTTTGGGGTGGATCTATGGTTTTGGCGTATTTTCTTCCAGTTTTGGGGGTGATGCCGTTCTTGTTTGGGGTGTTTTTGACGTTTTTTGGGGTCTCCGTTGGGTTTTGTTGGGTTCTCGTTGGTTATCATGGTGGAAAAGGGTAAATTGTGGGTTTTGGAGAAGATCAGGTAGGTTTAGGGTGGTTTTGGGGTGGATCTATGGTTTTGGCGTATTTTCTTCCAGTTTTGGGGGTGATGCCGATATTTTTTGTGGTGTTTTTGACGTGTTTTGGGGTCTCCATTAGGTTTTGTTGGGTTCTTGTTTGTCATTATGTTAAATAGGAGTGGATTGTGGTTTTTGGAGAACATCAGGTAGTTTTAGGGTGGTTTTGGGGTGGATCTATGGTTTTGGGGGATTTTCTTCCAGTTTTGGTGGTGATGCCGTTCTTGTTTGGGGTGTTTTTGACGTTTTTTGGGGTCTCTGTTGGGTTCTGTTGGGTTCTCGTTTGTCATCGTGTTGGAAAAGGGTAAATTGTGGTTTTTGGAGAACATCAGGTAGGTTTAGGGTGTCTTTGGGGTGGATCTATGGTTTTGGGGGTTTTCTTCCAGTTTTGGTGGTGATGCCATTCTTGTTTGGGGTATTTTTTAAGGTTTTTGTGGTCTCTGTTTGGTTTTGTTGGGTTCTCGTTGGTCATCGTGTTGTAAAAGTGTAAATTGTGGGTTTTGGAGAACTTCAGGTAGGTTTAGGGGGAGTTTTCGCGTGGATTCATGGTATTTGGGGTTTTCTTCTTTTTGGGGGAGTGATCCTCTCCTTTCTTCGGGTGATTTTGAAGTGTTTTGGGGTTTCCGTTGTGTTTCGTTGAATTCCTAATGTGTTTTATGGTGGTTTGGAGTGTGCTTTGGGATTAGGAGAACATCAGGTAGGTTTAGGGTGTCTTTGGGGTGGATCTATGGTATTTGGGGTTTTCTTCTATTTTTTGGCGTGATCCTGTTCTTTTTTGGGGTGTATTTGAAGTGTTTTGGGGTCTCCGTTGGGTTTTGTTTGGTTCTCGTTGGTCATCATGGTGGAAAAGGGTAAATTGTGGGTTTTGGAGAACATCAGGTAGGTTTAGGGTGGTTTTGGGGTGGATCTATGGTTTTGGCGTATTTTCTTCCAGTTTTGGGGGTGATCCTTTTCTTGTTTGGGGTGTTTTTGACGTGTTTTGGGGTCTCCATTAGGTTTTGTTGGGTTCTTGTTTGTCATTATGTTAAATAGGTGTGGATTGTGGGTTTTGGAGAAGATCAGGTAGGTTTAGGGTGGTTTTGGGGTGGATCTATGGTTTTGGGGGATTTTCTTCCAGTTTTGGGGGTGATGCCGTTCTTGTTTGGGGTGTTTTTGACGTTTTTTGGGGTCTCTGTTGGGTTCTGTTGGGTTCTCGTTGGTCATCGTGTTGGAAAAGGGTAAATTGTGGTTTTTGGAGAACATCAGGTAGGTTTAGGGTGTCTTTGGGGTGGATCTATGGTTTTGGGGGATTTTCTTCCAGTTTTGGTGGTGATGCCGTTCTTGTTTGGGGTGTTTTTGAATTTTTTTGGGGTCTCCGTTGGGTTTTGTTGGGTTCTCGTTGGTTATCATGGTGGAAAAGGGTAAATTGTGGGTTTTGGAGAACATCAGGTAGGTTTAGGGTGGTTTTGGGGTGGATCTATGGTTTTGGCGTATTTTCTTCCAGTTTTGGGGGTGATCCTTTTCTTGTTTGGGGTGTTTTTGACGTGTTTTGGGGTCTCCATTAGGTTTTGTTGGGTTCTTGTTTGTCATTATGTTAAATAGGTGTGGATTGTGGGTTTTGGAGAAGATCAGGTAGGTTTAGGGTGGTTTTGGGGTGGATCTATGGTTTTGGGGGATTTTCTTCCAGTTTTGGGGGTGATGCCGTTCTTGTTTGGGGTGTTTTTGACGTTTTTTGGGGTCTCTGTTGGGTTCTGTTGGGTTCTCGTTGGTCATCGTGTTGGAAAAGGGTAAATTGTGGTTTTTGGAGAACATCAGGTAGGTTTAGGGTGTCTTTGGGGTGGATCTATGGTTTTGGGGGATTTTCTTCCAGTTTTGGTGGTGATGCCGTTCTTGTTTGGGGTGTTTTTGAATTTTTTTGGGGTCTCCGTTGGGTTTTGTTGGGTTCTCGTTGGTTATCATGGTGGAAAAGGGTAAATTGTGGGTTTTGGAGAACATCAGGTAGGTTTAGGGTGGTTTTGGGGTGGATCTATGGTTTTGGGGGATTTTCTTCCAGTTTTGGGTGTGATGCCGATATTTTTTGGGGTGTTTTTGACGTGTTTTGGGGTCTCCATTAGGTTTTGTTGGGTTCTTGTTTGTCATTATGTTAAATAGGAGTGGATTGTGGGTTTTGGAGAACATCAGGTAGGTTTAGGGTGGTTTTGGGGTGGATCTATGGTTTTGGGGGATTTTCTTCCAGTTTTGGTGGTGATGCCGTTCTTGTTTGGGGTGTTTTTGACGTTTTTTGGGGTCTCTGTTGGGTTCTGTTGGGTTCTCGTTGGTCATCGTGTTGGAAAAGGGTAAATTGTGGGTTTTGGAGAACATCAGGTAGGTTTAGGGTGTCTTTGGGGTGGATCTATGGTTTTGGGGGTTTTCTTCCAGTTTTGGGGGTGATGCCATTCTTGTTTGGGGTATTTTTTAAGGTTTTTGTGGTCTCTGTTTGGTTTAGTTGGGTTCTCGTTGGTCATCGTGTTGTAAAAGTGTAAATTGTGGTTTTTGGAGAACTTCAGGTAGGTTTAGGGGGAGTTTTCGCGTGGATTCATGGTATTTGGGGTTTTCTTCTTTTTGGGGGAGTGATCCTCTCCTTTCTTCGGGTGATTTTGAAGTGTTTTGGGGTTTCCGTTGTGTTTCGTTGAATTCCTAATGTGTTTTATGGTGGTTTGGAGTGTGCTTTGGGATTAGGAGAACATCAGGTAGGTTTAGGGTGTCTTTGGGGTGGATCTATGGTATTTGGGGTTTTCTTCTATTTTTTGGCGTGATCCTGTTCTTTTTTGGGGTGTATTTGAAGTGTTTTGGGGTCTCCGTTGGGTTTTGTTTGGTTCTCGTTGGTCATCATGTTGGAAAAGGGTAAATTGTGGGTTTTGGAGAAGATCAGGTATGTTTAGGGTGGTTTTGGAGTGGATCTATGGTTTTGGGGGATTTTCTTCCAGTTTTGGTGATGATCCTTTTCTTGTTTGGGGTGTTTTTGACGTGTTTTGGTGTCTCCATTAGGTTTTGTTGGGTTCTTGTTTGTCATTATGTTAAATAGGTGTGGATTGTGGTTTTTGGAGAACATCAGGTAGGTTTAGGGTGGTTTTGGGGTGGATCTATGGTTTTGGGGGATTTTCTTCCAGTTTTGGTGGTGATGCCGTTCTTGTTTGGGGTGTTTTTGACGTTTTTTGGGGTCTCTGTTGGGTTCTGTTGGGTTCTCGTTGGTCATCGTGTTGGAAAAGGGTAAATTGTGGGTTTTGGAGAACATCAGGTAGGTTTAGGGTGTCTTTGGGGTGGATCTATGGTTTTGGCGTATTTTCTTCCAGTTTTGGGGGTGATGCCGATATTTTTTGGGGTGTTTTTGACGTGTTTTGGGGTCTCCATTAGGTTTTGTTGGGTTCTTGTTTGTCATTATGTTAAATAGGAGTGGATTGTGGTTTTTGGAGAACATCAGGTAGTTTTAGGGTGGTTTTGGGGTGGATCTATGGTTTTGGGGGATTTTCTTCCAGTTTTGGTGGTGATGCCGTTCTTGTTTGGGGTGTTTTTGACGTTTTTTGGGGTCTCTGTTGGGTTCTGTTGGGTTCTCGTTGGTCATCGTGTTGGAAAAGGGTAAATTGTGGTTTTTGGAGAACATCAGGTAGGTTTAGGGTGTCTTTGGGGTGGATCTATGGTTTTGGGGGTTTTCTTCCAGTTTTGGTGGTGATGCCATTCTTGTTTGGGGTATTTTTTAAGGTTTTTGTGGTCTCTGTTTGGTTTTGTTGGGTTCTCGTTGGTCATCGTGTTGTAAAAGTGTAAATTGTGGGTTTTGGAGAACTTCAGGTAGGTTTAGGGGGAGTTTTCGCGTGGATTCATGGTATTTGGGGTTTTCTTCTTTTTGGGGGAGTGATCCTCTCCTTTCTTCGGGTGATTTTGAAGTGTTTTGGGGTTTCCGTTGTGTTTCGTTGAATTCCTAATGTGTTTTATGGTGGTTTGGAGTGTGCTTTGGGATTAGGAGAACATCAGGTAGGTTTAGGGTGTCTTTGGGGTGGATCTATGGTATTTGGGGTTTTCTTCTATTTTTTGGCGTGATCCTGTTCTTTTTTGGGGTGTATTTGAAGTGTTTTGGGGTCTCCGTTGGGTTTTGTTTGGTTCTCGTTGGTCATCATGGTGGAAAAGGGTAAATTGTGGGTTTTGGAGAAGATCAGGTAGGTTTAGGGTGGTTTTGGGGTGGATCTATGGTTTTGGCGTATTTTCTTCCAGTTTTGGGGGTGATCCTTTTCTTGTTTGGGGTGTTTTTGACGTGTTTTGGGGTCTCCATTAGGTTTTGTTGGGTTCTTGTTTGTCATTATGTTAAATAGGTGTGGATTGTGGGTTTTGGAGAAGATCAGGTAGGTTTAGGGTGGTTTTGGGGTGGATCTATGGTTTTGGGGGATTTTCTTCCAGTTTTGGGGGTGATGCCGTTCTTGTTTGGGGTGTTTTTGACGTTTTTTGGGGTCTCTGTTGGGTTCTGTTGGGTTCTCGTTGGTCATCGTGTTGGAAAAGGGTAAATTGTGGTTTTTGGAGAACATCAGGTAGGTTTAGGGTGTCTTTGGGGTGGATCTATGGTTTTGGGGGATTTTCTTCCAGTTTTGGTGGTGATGCCGTTCTTGTTTGGGGTGTTTTTGAATTTTTTTGGGGTCTCCGTTGGGTTTTGTTGGGTTCTCGTTGGTTATCATGGTGGAAAAGGGTAAATTGTGGGTTTTGGAGAACATCAGGTAGGTTTAGGGTGGTTTTGGGGTGGATCTATGGTTTTGGGGGATTTTCTTCCAGTTTTGGGTGTGATGCCGATATTTTTTGGGGTGTTTTTGACGTGTTTTGGGGTCTCCATTAGGTTTTGTTGGGTTCTTGTTTGTCATTATGTTAAATAGGAGTGGATTGTGGGTTTTGGAGAACATCAGGTAGGTTTAGGGTGGTTTTGGGGTGGATCTATGGTTTTGGGGGATTTTCTTCCAGTTTTGGTGGTGATGCCGTTCTTGTTTGGGGTGTTTTTGACGTTTTTTGGGGTCTCTGTTGGGTTCTGTTGGGTTCTCGTTGGTCATCGTGTTGGAAAAGGGTAAATTGTGGGTTTTGGAGAACATCAGGTAGGTTTAGGGTGTCTTTGGGGTGGATCTATGGTTTTGGGGGATTTTCTTCCAGTTTTGGGGGTGATGCCGTTCTTGTTTGGGGTGTTTTTGACGTTTTTTGGGGTCTCCGTTGGGTTTTGTTGGGTTCTCGTTGGTTATCATGGTGGAAAAGTGTAAATTGTGGGTTTTGGAGAACATCAGGTAGTTTTAGGGTGGTTTTGGGGTGGATCTATGGTTTTGGGGGATTTTCTTCCAGTTTTGGGGGTGATGCCGATATTTTTTGTGGTGTTTTTGACGTGTTTTGGTGTCTCCATTAGGTTTTGTTGGGTTCTTGTTTGTCATTATGTTAAATAGGAGTGGATTGTGGGTTTTGGAGAACATCAGGTAGGTTTAGGGTGTCTTTGGGGTGGATCTATGGTTTTGGGGGATTTTCTTCCAGTTTTGGTGGTGATGCCGTTCTTGTTTGGGGTGTTTTTGACGTTTTTTGGGGTCTCTGTTGGGTTCTGTTGGGTTCTCGTTGGTCATCGTTTTGGAATAGGGTAAATTGTGGTTTTTGGAGAAGATCAGGTAGGTTTAGGGTGTCTTTGGGGTGGATCTATGGTTTTGGGGGATTTTCTTCCAGTTTTGGAGGTGATGCCGATATTTTTTGGGGTGTTTTTGACGTGTTTTGGGGTCTCCATTAGGTTTTGTTGGGTTCTTGTTTGTCATTATGTTAAATAGGAGTGGATTGTGGGTTTTGGAGAACATCAGGTAGTTTTAGGGTGGTTTTGGGGTGGATCTATGGTTTTGGGGGATTTTCTTCCAGTTTTGGTGGTGATGCCGTTCTTGTTTGGGGTGTTTTTGACGTTTTTTGGGGTCTCTGTTGGGTTCTGTTGGGTTCTCGTTGGTCATCGTGTTGGAAAAGGGTAAATTGTGGTTTTTTGAGAACATCAGGTAGGTTTAGGGTGTCTTTGGGGTGGATCTATGGTTTTGGGGGATTTTCTTCCAGTTTTGGTGGTGATGCCGTTCTTGTTTGGGGTGTTTTTGACGTTTTTTGGGGTCTCTGTTGGGTTCTGTTCGGTTCTCGTTGGTCATCGTGTTGGAAAAGGGTAAATTGTGGTTTTTGGAGAACATCAGGTAGGTTTAGGGTGTCTTTGGGGTGGATCTATGGTTTTGGGGGATTTTCTTCCAGTTTTGGTGGTGATGCCGTTCTTGTTTGGGGTGTTTTTGACGTTTTTTGGGGTCTCTGTTGGGTTCTGTTGGGTTCTCGTTGGTCATCGTGTTGGAAAAGGGTAAATTGTGGTTTTTGGAGAAGATCAGGTAGGTTTAGGGTGTCTTTGGGGTGGATCTATGGTTTTGGGGGATTTTCTTCCAGTTTTGGTGGTGATGCCGTTCTTGTTTGGGGTGTTTTTGACGTTTTTTGGGGTCTCTGTTGGGTTCTGTTGGGTTCTCGTTGGTCATCGTGTTGGAAAAGTGTAAATTGTGGGTTTTGGAGAACATCAGGTAGGTTTAGGGTGTCTTTGGGGTGGATCTATGGTTTTGGCGTATTTTCTTCCAATTTTGGGGGTGATGCCGATATTTTTTGGGGTGTTTTTGACGTGTTTTGGGGTCTCCATTAGGTTTTGTTGGGTTCTTGTTTGTCATTATGTTAAATAGGAGTGGATTGTGGGTTTTGGAGAACATCAGGTAGTTTTAGGGTGGTTTTGGCGTGGATCTATGGTTTTGGGGGATTTTCTTCCAGTTTTGGTGGTGATGCCGTTCTTGTTTGGGGTGTTTTTGACGTTTTTTGGGGTCTCTGTTGGGTTCTGTTGGGTTCTCGTTGGTCATCGTGTTGGAAAAGGGTAAATTGTGGTTTTTGGAGAACATCAGGTAGGTTTAGGGTGTCTTTGGGGTGGATCTATGGTTTTGGCGTATTTTCTTCCAGTTTTGGGGGTGATGCCGTTCTTGTTTGGGGTGTTTTTGACGTTTTTTGGGGTCTCCGTTGGGTTTTGTTGGGTTCTCGTTGGTTATCATGGTGGAAAAGGGTAAATTGTGGGTTTTGGAGAAGATCAGGTAGGTTTAGGGTGGTTTTGGGGTGGATCTATGGTTTTGGCGTATTTTCTTCCAGTTTTGGGGGTGATGCCGATATTTTTTGTGGTGTTTTTGACGTGTTTTGGGGTCTCCATTAGGTTTTGTTGGGTTCTTGTTTGTCATTATGTTAAATAGGAGTGGATTGTGGTTTTTGGAGAACATCAGGTAGTTTTAGGGTGGTTTTGGGGTGGATCTATGGTTTTGGGGGATTTTCTTCCAGTTTTGGTGGTGATGCCGTTCTTGTTTGGGGTGTTTTTGACGTTTTTTGGGGTCTCTGTTGGGTTCTGTTGGGTTCTCGTTTGTCATCGTGTTGGAAAATGGTAAATTGTGGTTTTTGGAGAACATCAGGTAGGTTTAGGGTGTCTTTGGGGTGGATCTATGGTTTTGGGGGTTTTCTTCCAGTTTTGGTGGTGATGCCATTCTTGTTTGGGGTATTTTTTAAGGTTTTTGTGGTCTCTGTTTGGTTTTGTTGGGTTCTCGTTGGTCATCGTGTTGTAAAAGTGTAAATTGTGGGTTTTGGAGAACTTCAGGTAGGTTTAGGGGGAGTTTTCGCGTGGATTCATGGTATTTGGGGTTTTCTTCTTTTTGGGGGAGTGATCCTCTCCTTTCTTCGGGTGATTTTGAAGTGTTTTGGGGTTTCCGTTGTGTTTCGTTGAATTCCTAATGTGTTTTATGGTGGTTTGGAGTGTGCTTTGGGATTAGGAGAACATCAGGTAGGTTTAGGGTGTCTTTGGGGTGGATCTATGGTATTTGGGGTTTTCTTCTATTTTTTGGCGTGATCCTGTTCTTTTTTGGGGTGTATTTGAAGTGTTTTGGGGTCTCCGTTGGGTTTTGTTTGGTTCTCGTTGGTCATCATGGTGGAAAAGGGTAAATTGTGGGTTTTGGAGAACATCAGGTAGGTTTAGGGTGGTTTTGGGGTGGATCTATGGTTTTGGCGTATTTTCTTCCAGTTTTGGGGGTGATCCTTTTCTTGTTTGGGGTGTTTTTGACGTGTTTTGGGGTCTCCATTAGGTTTTGTTGGGTTCTTGTTTGTCATTATGTTAAATAGGTGTGGATTGTGGGTTTTGGAGAAGATCAGGTAGGTTTAGGGTGGTTTTGGGGTGGATCTATGGTTTTGGGGGATTTTCTTCCAGTTTTGGGGGTGATGCCGTTCTTGTTTGGGGTGTTTTTGACGTTTTTTGGGGTCTCTGTTGGGTTCTGTTGGGTTCTCGTTGGTCATCGTGTTGGAAAAGGGTAAATTGTGGTTTTTGGAGAACATCAGGTAGGTTTAGGGTGTCTTTGGGGTGGATCTATGGTTTTGGGGGATTTTCTTCCAGTTTTGGTGGTGATGCCGTTCTTGTTTGGGGTGTTTTTGAATTTTTTTGGGGTCTCCGTTGGGTTTTGTTGGGTTCTCGTTGGTTATCATGGTGGAAAAGGGTAAATTGTGGGTTTTGGAGAACATCAGGTAGGTTTAGGGTGGTTTTGGGGTGGATCTATGGTTTTGGGGGATTTTCTTCCAGTTTTGGGTGTGATGCCGATATTTTTTGGGGTGTTTTTGACGTGTTTTGGGGTCTCCATTAGGTTTTGTTGGGTTCTTGTTTGTCATTATGTTAAATAGGAGTGGATTGTGGGTTTTGGAGAACATCAGGTAGGTTTAGGGTGGTTTTGGGGTGGATCTATGGTTTTGGGGGATTTTCTTCCAGTTTTGGTGGTGATGCCGTTCTTGTTTGGGGTGTTTTTGACGTTTTTTGGGGTCTCTGTTGGGTTCTGTTGGGTTCTCGTTGGTCATCGTGTTGGAAAAGGGTAAATTGTGGGTTTTGGAGAACATCAGGTAGGTTTAGGGTGTCTTTGGGGTGGATCTATGGTTTTGGGGGTTTTCTTCCAGTTTTGGGGGTGATGCCATTCTTGTTTGGGGTATTTTTTAAGGTTTTTGTGGTCTCTGTTTGGTTTAGTTGGGTTCTCGTTGGTCATCGTGTTGTAAAAGTGTAAATTGTGGTTTTTGGAGAACTTCAGGTAGGTTTAGGGGGAGTTTTCGCGTGGATTCATGGTATTTGGGGTTTTCTTCTTTTTGGGGGAGTGATCCTCTCCTTTCTTCGGGTGATTTTGAAGTGTTTTGGGGTTTCCGTTGTGTTTCGTTGAATTCCTAATGTGTTTTATGGTGGTTTGGAGTGTGCTTTGGGATTAGGAGAACATCAGGTAGGTTTAGGGTGTCTTTGGGGTGGATCTATGGTATTTGGGGTTTTCTTCTATTTTTTGGCGTGATCCTGTTCTTTTTTGGGGTGTATTTGAAGTGTTTTGGGGTCTCCGTTGGGTTTTGTTTGGTTCTCGTTGGTCATCATGTTGGAAAAGGGTAAATTGTGGGTTTTGGAGAAGATCAGGTATGTTTAGGGTGGTTTTGGAGTGGATCTATGGTTTTGGGGGATTTTCTTCCAGTTTTGGTGATGATCCTTTTCTTGTTTGGGGTGTTTTTGACGTGTTTTGGTGTCTCCATTAGGTTTTGTTGGGTTCTTGTTTGTCATTATGTTAAATAGGTGTGGATTGTGGTTTTTGGAGAACATCAGGTAGGTTTAGGGTGGTTTTGGGGTGGATCTATGGTTTTGGGGGATTTTCTTCCAGTTTTGGTGGTGATGCCGTTCTTGTTTGGGGTGTTTTTGACGTTTTTTGGGGTCTCTGTTGGGTTCTGTTGGGTTCTCGTTGGTCATCGTGTTGGAAAAGGGTAAATTGTGGGTTTTGGAGAACATCAGGTAGGTTTAGGGTGTCTTTGGGGTGGATCTATGGTTTTGGCGTATTTTCTTCCAGTTTTGGGGGTGATGCCGATATTTTTTGGGGTGTTTTTGACGTGTTTTGGGGTCTCCATTAGGTTTTGTTGGGTTCTTGTTTGTCATTATGTTAAATAGGAGTGGATTGTGGTTTTTGGAGAACATCAGGTAGTTTTAGGGTGGTTTTGGGGTGGATCTATGGTTTTGGGGGATTTTCTTCCAGTTTTGGTGGTGATGCCGTTCTTGTTTGGGGTGTTTTTGACGTTTTTTGGGGTCTCTGTTGGGTTCTGTTGGGTTCTCGTTTGTCATCGTGTTGGAAAAGGGTAAATTGTGGTTTTTGGAGAACATCAGGTAGGTTTAGGGTGTCTTTGGGGTGGATCTATGGTTTTGGGGGTTTTCTTCCAGTTTTGGTGGTGATGCCATTCTTGTTTGGGGTATTTTTTAAGGTTTTTGTGGTCTCTGTTTGGTTTTGTTGGGTTCTCGTTGGTCATCGTGTTGTAAAAGTGTAAATTGTGGTTTTTGGAGAACTTCAGGTAGGTTTAGGGGGAGTTTTCGCGTGGATTCATGGTATTTGGGGTTTTCTTCTTTTTGGGGGAGTGATCCTCTCCCTTCTTCGGGTGATTTTGAAGTGTTTTGGGGTTTCCGTTGTGTTTCGTTGAATTCCTAATGTGTTTTATGGTGGTTTGGAGTGTGCTTTGGGATTAGGAGAACATCAGGTAGGTTTAGGGTGTCTTTGGGGTGGATCTATGGTATTTGGGGTTTTCTTCTATTTTTTGGCGTGATCCTGTTCTTTTTTGGGGTGTATTTGAAGTGTTTTGGGGTCTCCGTTGGGTTTTGTTTGGTTCTCGTTGGTCATCATGGTGGAAAAGGGTAAATTGTGGGTTTTGGAGAACATCAGGTAGGTTTAGGGTGGTTTTGGGGTGGATCTATGGTTTTGGCGTATTTTCTTCCAGTTTTGGGGGTGATCCTTTTCTTGTTTGGGGTGTTTTTGACGTGTTTTGGGGTCTCCATTAGGTTTTGTTGGGTTCTTGTTTGTCATTATGTTAAATAGGTGTGGATTGTGGGTTTTGGAGAAGATCAGGTAGGTTTAGGGTGGTTTTGGGGTGGATCTATGGTTTTGGGGGATTTTCTTCCAGTTTTGGTGGTGATGCCGTTCTTGTTTGGGGTGTTTTTGACGTTTTTTGGGGTCTCTGTTGGGTTCTGTTGGGTTCTCGTTGGTCATCGTGTTGGAAAAGGGTAAATTGTGGGTTTTGGAGAACATCAGGTAGGTTTAGGGTGTCTTTGGGGTGGATCTATGGTTTTGGCGTATTTTCTTCCAGTTTTGGGGGTGATGCCGATATTTTTTGGGGTGTTTTTGACGTGTTTTGGGGTCTCCATTAGGTTTTGTTGGGTTCTTGTTTGTCATTATGTTAAATAGGAGTGGATTGTGGTTTTTGGAGAACATCAGGTAGTTTTAGGGTGGTTTTGGGGTGGATCTATGGTTTTGGGGGATTTTCTTCCAGTTTTGGTGGTGATGCCGTTCTTGTTTGGGGTGTTTTTGACGTTTTTTGGGGTCTCTGTTGGGTTCTGTTGGGTTCTCGTTGGTCATCGTGTTGGAAAAGGGTAAATTGTGGTTTTTGGAGAACATCAGGTAGGTTTAGGGTGTCTTTGGGGTGGATCTATGGTTTTGGGGGTTTTCTTCCAGTTTTGGTGGTGATGCCATTCTTGTTTGGGGTATTTTTTAAGGTTTTTGTGGTCTCTGTTTGGTTCTGTTGGGTTCTCGTTGGTCATCGTGTTGTAAAAGTGTAAATTGTGGGTTTTGGAGAACTTCAGGTAGGTTTAGGGGGAGTTTTCGCGTGGATTCATGGTATTTGGGGTTTTCTTCTTTTTGGGGGAGTGATCCTCTCCTTTCTTCGGGTGATTTTGAAGTGTTTTGGGGTTTCCGTTGTGTTTCGTTGAATTCCTAATGTGTTTTATGGTGGTTTGGAGTGTGCTTTGGGATTAGGAGAACATCAGGTAGGTTTAGGGTGTCTTTGGGGTGGATCTATGGTATTTGGGGTTTTCTTCTATTTTTTGGCGTGATCCTGTTCTTTTTTGGGGTGTATTTGAAGTGTTTTGGGGTCTCCGTTGGGTTTTGTTTGGTTCTCGTTGGTCATCATGGTGGAAAAGGGTAAATTGTGGGTTTTGGAGAACATCAGGTAGGTTTAGGGTGGTTTTGGGGTGGATCTATGGTTTTGGCGTATTTTCTTCCAGTTTTGGGGGTGATCCTTTTCTTGTTTGGGGTGTTTTTGACGTGTTTTGGGGTCTCCATTAGGTTTTGTTGGGTTCTTGTTTGTCATTATGTTAAATAGGTGTGGATTGTGGGTTTTGGAGAACATCAGGTAGGTTTAGGGTGGTTTTGGGGTGGATCTATGGTTTTGGGGGATTTTCTTCCAGTTTTGGTGGTGATGCCGTTCTTGTTTGGGGTGTTTTTGACGTTTTTTGGGGTCTCTGTTGGGTTCTGTTGGGTTCTCGTTGGTCATCGTGTTGGAAAAGGGTAAATTGTGGTTTTTGGAGAAGATCAGGTAGGTTTAGGGTGTCTTTGGGGTGGATCTATGGTTTTGGGGGATTTTCTTCCAGTTTTGGTGGTGATGCCGTTCTTGTTTGGGGTGTTTTTGAATTTTTTTGGGGTCTCCGTTGGGTTTTGTTGGGTTCTCGTTGGTTATCATGGTGGAAAAGGGTAAATTGTGGGTTTTGGAGAACATCAGGTAGGTTTAGGGTGGTTTTGGGGTGGATCTATGGTTTTGGGGGATTTTCTTCCAGTTTTGGGTGTGATGCCGATATTTTTTGGGGTGTTTTTGACGTGTTTTGGGGTCTCCATTAGGTTTTGTTGGGTTCT